>NC_134403.1:285004848-285197348 GCF_038048845.1 Mixophyes fleayi
TAAATCTAGCCCCTAGTGTTAAATTAATAGCACCCATGTTTTATAATTAGGCCTCCCTCCAGCCACAACATTAAAGTACTATTCACATTTGCTAAACATATCTCTTTCCCTCCAACCAACCCCGACATTAGATAGCAAACACAATTAATAAATAAACCTATTTCCCTCATCCAAACAGCCCCAGCAATAATTTAATTAGCATTTACATTTAACAAATATTACCATTTCCCACAACAATCACAGGCATTAAAAAATACATCACATTTAATAAATATACCTCCTTTTCCACAAACAGCCTACAACCAATAAATAGCTCCCAAACCACTCTAGTATTAAATGAAAGATCTAATTACCCTATTATAAATTCAAAGGCCCCACTATTAAATTAAATTGCCCCACCATCACCCCACAAATAATATCGCACCCAAAAATTAGCCCACCTGCAATCCACAATTAAATTAATAGCCTACCTCGCACATTATATTAAGACCTCCCCGTCCCTTCCACATTACATTCATTTACTGCCCCCCCCCCACACACACACTACAATCATTTACTGCCCCCCCCCACACACACACACACACACACACACTACAATCATTTACTGCCCCCCCCCCCCACACACACACACACTGCATTCATTTACTGGCCCCCACGCACACACAATATATTGGCCCCTCACTCACACACAATATATTGGCCCCTCATTCACACACAATATATTGGCCCCACACACACACACACAATATACAGGTCCCGTACTCATATATATACAATATGCTGACACACACACACACACACAATCACATACAATATGCTACCTCACACACACACACACAATCACATACAATATGCTGACACACACACAATCACATACAATATGCTACCTCACACACACACACACAATCACATACAATATGCTGCCACACAATCACATACAATATGCTGCCATACAAAATCACATAAATATGCTGCCACACACAATCACATACAATATGCTGACACACTCACTCACTCGCAGATGTATTAAAGTGAGATTTTATGTAAAATCGCCAGAGATGTGTTTCTGTCAAAATCGCCATTTCCAAAATCGCTAGAGGTCAAAGTCCCGACCATCTGCAGTCGTCTTCTCGTCACCCGGTTATTGCTCACACATTGGTACTTTGGGACAGAGTTTAAGGTTCGGGGTGTAAATGTATCAAGCTGAAAGTTTCCGGCGAGTTTGAAAAGTGGAGATGTTGCCTATGGCAACCATTCAGATTCTAGCTGTCATTTTGAGGAATGTTATAAATAAATGATAACTAGAATCTGATTGGTTGCTATAGGCAACATCTCCACTTTTTAAACCTACCCGATACTTGCTTATTGATACATTTACCCCCTGGAGTGGCTTTAACAGCTATCAGACATGAATATAATTACAAATATGTGGGAAGATTTCAAACATGTAGTGCTTGCAAGAAGACTTAAGAATATTTGTGGCCTAGATGAGTTCCGTAAGGAAGAGTGGGGAAAATTAACTCTCTACAGGAAATGTATGGAAGCTGGAATTTCTGTGAGTAGACTGACTGACAGGGTGATCACACTTTTATACAAGCCACATTCATTGTTCTTTAATTCGCTTTTAATCTGTTTGACACAAAGCTACATATCAAGATTGTCACACATGGTAATATCACCAGTGATTTTGTCACGTCTATGGCTGCAAAACAAGTGTGAAGCTGAAGAATATTCCGATTAGATTAATATTGGGCACTCCTGTACATACAGTCAATGGAAGACCTCTATTTGCATATGTGAGCTCATCGTCTAACAACACTTACAGGCTGCAATTGGGTGCAGAATTGGAAAGACCACTTGCTCTGAGGCCCAAATGGCTGTATCTTGCTTATTTTGACAGTCACATGTGATGTATGCACAGCAGCACAAGCATATATTTTCACTGATCCACGGGCAACACAGGGCAGCCGGGCGTGCGTCTCCAGCCTAATTAATTATCTCATTTATTAATTAAACAGTGCCTGGGGATATTTACAGGGCAAAGCCCTGATTGGCTAGTTACAGTATTTAAGGCAGGGAGGGCTTAGCTTCCCTGCCGGTTATAGCGTGGATTTTGTCTGTTGCTGACCTGCTCCTGTCCTGTTCCTGCTTTGTCCCATTTTGTCTAGTGGATACTCTGCTTGTTTATTATTGGACCTCCTGTTGTGACCTTATTGCCTTGTTCTTGGATTCTGCTGTCTTGCTGGTGACCCTGACCCTTTGGCGTGTTATTTGACCATTCTACTTGCTTGTGACCCCTGACCTCGGCTTACGTCTGACCATCCGCTACCATCTACTCAGCCTCCTCTGACCTGCCGCTGCGGTGTTGTTAACAAGCTTGCACTACGCTAGGAGTTAAGTCCTGGGGGCATCCGAGTACCTGGGAGCGCATAAAGCTCTACGGGTAAGGTGGCTGCTATAGGTGAAGAACTCTGTCATCTGTTCTGCAAGTTCGTTATCAGACCGGCAGCCTAACACTCACACAACATATTTCAGGCAGCATTTCCTAATCCTTCAGGAGTCATAATGACACTCAATCTATTTTAAGTGGGCTAATAAAATAGTAATATCATGTTCATAAAGGTCAACAGCTGACATCCATTTGTAAACTGATATCCATGTCTTGTCCATATTTCTGAAAATAGGAGACATATCCTGACACAGATCCCCACATCCCATTATAATGAGCGTTCTAGACTTGTCACGTATCCTTCATCAGTCAACTCAAATGATTAATACTGTGCCAGGCACTGCTAATTTCACAGTCACTCTATTACTTAAATTTACTGGTTGTCCTTAAATCTCATTAGGCACCACTAAAATGCCCCATGCAGCAAAGCATATGAAAAATACATCCACTTTCCCATCATGCCTTACTCAGCAGAGGCCCCTTATGACGTTATTATCCTGCAGTCTATTCACTTGCTGGGGTGGTTTGATTAACAAGTCATGTGGCAGAATTGGGGGAGGGGTAAACAGTAAAAGATGTTTTGATATCATAAGTTAAACTATCTCTTGATGTAGCCCTAACAATTATTAAAATTATAATATTTGTCATATTGTACACTATACTAATAGAATAATTTAAGCTACTATGGCTTGGTCTCAATATTAGTTATCACATTCCCTTTACATTGCCTATTCCAAATAAGTTTACTCCAAAACACCACTGCTAATAACCAGAGCTAGATTTGCATCATTTAGAGCTAGACCCTGATCTATCTACTTTTACACATAGATGTGGACCTAGGAATTTTGGTGCCATGGGTACGAAGCGTTGCAATTTTTCACCATGCCCCCTTTTCACCATGATATTTCACTCAAGCCTATGACTGTGGTATTTGTAATAGTACTATAGAAAACAGATACTAAGAATCACGCCTTCATTGTAGTTTAGATTGCAAGCAACATCGCACACACCCCATTGCAATATTTTATTATAAATTATTATTTTTTTTGCCTGCTTTTCCTCCTCCTCTTCCCCCTTCCTAATCTTTTTTCAATTTGATATTGTGCCTCTTTTCCAACTTGTTTTGCCTCCTGCCCCCACTGCCCACAACTAAGTACACCTCTGTGACACATCATAATATAATGGCACTATTCTACACAATTCATCCCTACACCAGATAAACTTCACCAGTTGATTTTCTCAGTCCCTCAGCTTAGTTGTTACTAGCATATTATATGCAGTGTGTATTCGTTTTTAATTTAACACATTTCTCAGTACATTGCGACTGTAAATGATCCCATTACCCCTGATGCATAGTCTCCTGTGATTTGCACCCTCTGGAAGTCTGGAACAGTTTTATACAGAGGAGTTGAATCTGCTGCATCTTCCACAGCAACTTGTTTCTGTTCTGCCTCAGGAACTCTGACAACAATTGTCTTCAGACGTTGCAGACGCTTCTTCCTAAAAAATTGAAATACTATCAATGCCATTATTTTGTGTCGTGAAAGAAACCGTGATCTCGTATAATTGTCTGTTTGAAACAAGGAGGTCATGTAAGGAAAGCTGTCAGGTGCCATGGCGAAAACTATCCAAAGTGATAATAATAATTATTTTCGCATACCTACCAATATTTAGAATCCCGGAAGCGGGACAAAGTAAGCACCTCTCTGATCTGCATATACTCTACCCACAAATAGACATATTTGGGTAAAACGCCACCCACTTTCCTGTTAAGTCCCACCCCTTTTGCGGCCCGTGAATCGGGATGTCCCACCAAAATCAGGACAGTTGTGAGGCATGTTATTGATTTCAGATCTCCAGCTTCTATACTGAACATGTGCAGGGCCCTGGCACATGGGTATAACAGAAAGCTTTGAGTTTCCAATTCCAAAGCCATGTCAGGAAAAAGTATTAGGTGAAAGCTTAAAATAAAAAAATAAAAGATGTTATATAAAAATATAGCAGTGGATGTACTATATGGTTTATATTATATCTACCATTCCCCTGGTCCCCAAATTATTGTTTCAATCCTCTCTTTCTGTTAATGTCAACTGGCGTTAATAGAACAGGTACTGTCTCAATAGTTGGGCAGGCTACCCCATGCAAAAGCATATACTTAAGAATTCATAAATAGGCCAGCGAGAGGGTATTTCCCCCTTTGAGTCCCCCCTGCATCTTTATGGCCAGTACAAAACAAAAGTTTTAAGAGTGTAAAATAAAAAATACAAGAAAATTTACATAAAATAATAAAATTTTAAAAAAAGCATAGCACAATATCACTGGCATCCATCTAAATCGTATCAATGGCATCCATCTAAATCGCATCTAAGCCCATCAAGGCCGCATCAAACAATTCTGTATGACACAGATATGTTTTGCATACATGTCACACACTTGTGCAGTCATGTGCAAAAGGCACACAGAATTTAAAAATAGAATCCACCATCGCAACTTTTGTCTCTCTGTCCTTGCAAAGTTTTTGAAATGCTGGCTTTTAAGCATGGTTCCTAATTGCTTAAGCGTTGGCAGATAGTAATGAATTGAGACTTGGGACTAGGAAATGATGGGCAGCACAGCGGCCATGGGTTAAATTCTGACCAGCCCAATACCTGTGTGGCGTCTACCATGTTCTCTCTATATTTGCTGGGTTTCTTCCAATGCTCCGTTTTTCTCCCACACTCCAAAGACATACTGGTAGGTTAATTGGCTTCTATCAAAAATTAACCATAGAGTGGTCATATGATAGAAAATGATTAAAGCTGTAAAGTGCTGCATTATATGTAGGCAAATAAGAGAATAATAAATCACAATCATACACTGGACAATTGGTAGTTTAAATATCCATTCATTACAATGCATTGATTAAGTGCTGCACCTGAGAGCCTGCAATTTATAATAATATATATTAATAATTATATATAATAATTGACATTAATTACACTAATTGTGGGAACAATCATGTAAAAGTATAATATATGTTATTTCCTGTTTTCCTTTGTATAAAGCTTTTTAAATAAAATGTATTTGTTCCACTTTGCTACATTTGTAAACTAAGAAATAAAAAATGCATAGTCTGGGGGGGGGAGGGGGGAATATGCGCTCCCTGTGTATGTTCAATATGCAGCTTCTTAAATCTTGATATGTAAACAAGCGCAATGATAATTTGATATCTGTTGTCTGGCAGTGTCAGGTATTTTTAATGGCAGCAATACAACCAGTCAACCTACATAAAAGTTGGTATGATCCCAGTAAATGTACATAATATAAATAAAAATAAAAATACCAAAATATTATTTTTTAATAAAAAAGCTATTCACATTTAAATCGCCCACAAAAAGTAACATTTAATCTAGTTGAAAAAGGAGCGAAACCCCTCGAGTGGTTAAAAAATTGACAAAGGTTGCACAATATTGCTGAACAGGATATTATAAGTTAAAATTGAATATCAAACTTGCCAGCTGTCCATAAAAATGGTATTAACAAGATTATCTGTAAGGTCCATTTATAATATTAGATCTGTAAGAGCAAAACTGAGTTTAGTTTCCAATTGACTTTTAACCAGTATCAAAAATTTAGTAAGACACTATTTCATACTTACCAACTTTCTGTTGGTCAAATCCGGGAGCCTGCGGAGGAGGTGGGCGTAACGGGGGGGGGCGGGGCTCCAAAATGGCGTCCTTTCGGACCCGCCCCCATGACGTAATGACTCAAAGCGCGTCATTTGACAGCGGGGGCGGGGCCAAGCGCCGCGATTCACCGGGAATCGCGGAGTTTGGGACTTAATTCTGCCCACTTCACTAGGAAGTGGGCAGATTTATCCAGATGCGGGAGATTGCCACACTCGCCCGGGAGCCCGGGAGACTCTCGCAAAATGCGGGAGTCTCCCGGACATTCCGGGAGAGTTGGCAAGTATGCACTATTTACTCATTCAAACCTCCCCATTCACCTGCCATTAGCCAAATGCTGTATCATTCTGAGAATCTGAGATCTGCTGGATACTTTCTTTTCAGACCTCCTAGTTGGTTGAAAGAATAAGAAGCCATAGGATACTAAAGAGTCTGTCACCACATTCCCAGGCAGAGTAGCTGCAGATGAGTATCCAACAGCCTCTTCATATCAATGAGTTTCAAGCTGTTGACAGACATGATTTCACTCATAATTTCAGTCATTTCCAAGCATTAGTATCATTAACTGACTGTTAAATATAGGCCATATGACTTCCAGTACACAACATGTCTACCTACTTAGCTAGAAATCTTTGGATCTGAGTCACTAAGGAATGTAAGGCAAAAAAGGGAGAAAAATTTTCTCCGGGACAAACCATGTTACAATGCAAGGGGTACAAATTAGTTTATTATTTTGCACATAAGTTAAATACTGGCTCTTTTTTCATGTAGCACACAAAAACTTGATAGCTTTATTTTTACACTGAAATTTAAAGTTGATCTAGGTCATGCCGTATCTGAACTACAAATCTGTCCCCACATTTTAAATTTAGCTCCCCCTCCAATGCAACATGGTTTTGCCAAGGTGCAAAGTTACAAATTTTTTTGCTTTACTTCCCTTAATGAATCAGACCCAATATGTCATTTGGTCTTTCTATTTAACATTGCACGCAGTGACTACTGGTGAGAGCACACAATACTCTTGGACATACTTGCCAACATATTGGATCTCTGGAGATCTCGGTGTAGAGGTCCAAGCGACAAGTGCAGTGGGTGTGCTGATGTGTTTTACCTTATTGTTGCATTAGAATTTTGTTTTTGTTTTACCTTAGTCACATTGTGACTTCACTACAAGCTTCATACCTTTTATCCTGAGCTTCCTTGGTATCTTGCATAACCAAGTGATCTGTGAATTCATGTTGTGCAATGGGGCAGTTTTCTATAACATCAAAGGGAGATACTTCTTCCTTGGTGTCCACATTAAACACTTCAGTGGCAAATACTTTCTCAGCCAAACTTCGGATCTCATCACTGCTTTCTGAAAGAATTAAATATTGAGGATTACTACAGGTTACGAACAGATAGGAAAGTTGTAAAATATTTCATACAAGCAAATGAAGTCAACCTAAGAATGCATCTTCCAACATGGAGATTAATGGTCAGACTTATTTTGATCCTGAAATCAGGCAACACGTTTGTTTTGGGGCCACATATGCTGTGATATTGCAGTGCGTGTGACCAGCTTTAGTTACAAACTATTTCTATGGGAGAGATTCATCAAGGAACGGATCTGATGTTTTTTGTGGATGATACGCGATTGGCCACTGCGCATGCCCAGAAACGGGAGATAAGAAAGGAAATCCATTATAATCCGTTGCACAAACTAACTTAATCTGTTGCGTAATCTAAGAATCTCTAAGTGAAAGTCCATCACAACTGCATTTACAAAGTTTTCTGACCACTTGAGAAAAAAGGGTGGGGAATGGGTGGAGATCTTAAATAAGTTGAGAAAAGTAGGCGTTATTTGTACTGACTTGAGAGGAGTAGGCGTTACCTCCGCCTGTGTCGGATAGTTAAGTTGAATTTTATCTTAAATCATTGCTGACACTTAAACAAGCCCAGGGTCATGTATAAACCCAAAGCAGCTAGCTAAATAACAACACTAAACTGTTCGAAAAGCATCGTTGTTTGAAACATTTTTCTTTTTTTTTTAATATTTATTTTATGTTTATATTGAACATTAAACATTGTGCACATTTTTTTTAAAAGGAACATTTTTTTAATTACAACCACAATTTGTAATAAATTGCAATGTAAAGTGGTTGATGTGGCAACAGTTAGGTGCTGATATTTGTGGATTAGGCTAAAACTGGAACTGCCGGAATGTCGACACGCCGGAATGAGTCAGCTTACTATAGTGCACTCTGTTGCTTGGTGTCTTGAGTAAAGCTTGGCTGTGTTTTCTATGCCTGTATAGTGCATTATGTTCGGCTACACAGATATGTTCTCTGGAATATGTGGAATAACTATTACACATATTATATTGCATATATATATATTGTATATCCCAGCTATATATTCTAGTTATCCATTCTACCTGCCTTAATGTATGCTAAGTGCATTCCCCATCCATTCCGACTGCCGGAATCTGTAGATTGCAGGGGCGCATGGAGGATTGTCGGGGGGGGGGGGGGTTCTCCACGCTGACCGGAAAAAAAAAAAAACACGAGAGAGATGCTCCGTTTTGCCAGCGCTGTCCTATACAGCAGCCGCGGCGCTGTCTAAGAAGTGTCTGCAGCGGTGCTGTATACAATACAGCACCGCCGCGGACGCTTCTTTGACAGCGCCACGGCTGTTGTATAGGACAGTGGCCACTTAGTTAGCACAGGGGGGGTTTCTAGAGACTCAGAAACCCCCCCCTGCGTGCGCCACTGGATTGGTCATATGTCTTTGCAATCCAGTCATTTTTAACTGCCGATTCTCTGTGTTGTAGCTGCACACATTTTTCAACATGCCATTTAGCCATATTACCCAAAATGTAGCAGGAATCCAACTCATGAACCCACTGATGCAAAGGGGATTGTTTAACTACTAGGCTAACATGCAGGTGGAAAAGCTGAGCATCACCGTCTCTCCTAACAAACAGTTTAACACCAATAATTTTCATTCATGTAATAATCTATCTATTAGATGCTTATTATCCAATCTACAATGAAATATTCGAGCCCTCAATGCTTGGTACATGCACAGTTAACATTTTGGTATAAGTAAAATCACAACACAACACATGCATTTCTGCCAACATGAATGTTGAAGGAGAAACACTAAAGTATAACTCACACATTCTCTTGTTGTACATAGCAAAAAATGTGTCATAGTAAAATTAATAAACGTGGATGCGGATGTAACTGCTAACAATTCGCAATCATAATATGCACACTAACCATATTACACGGCAAAACATATACTAGCATACTCTTCTATAAATTTCACAGTGGAGTACATCCACAGAAACATGGGAAGATACAAAGTTAGCACAGATACAGGCATGATTCTGGGTTTCAACTCATGACCATGCTGTTGTCAGATGGAATGGCTAACCACCACACTAACGTCCAGACTAAAGAGTACATATGTTATATAGTCTATACTGAAATAATAGATCATGCAACATATCTGCAATTACGAAACCTGATTCTTTATACAGAAGGAACACCTAAGTATATTAGAAAACGATGTAATCAAACCAGCCACATACACTTACATCACTTTTTTACTCAAATGCAAAAATATGCCTGGTGGTTTTTTAGGCAAAAACAAACACACTTGCTCTCTAAACGCACCTGTGTCTGTCGTCATCTGAGCAGCGTCAGTGTATGCACCTGCAAATAGTTAATTAATTATGCTTCCTTTTAAAATCTCATTTGCTGCACTGGTTTTTGGTTGGGAGTTCAGTGGATTTTGGTGAGTAACACAGACAATATAGTGCAGTTTAGAGGTATTTGGAGCAGTACCTTTCACGAATCAAAGTATGTTTTAAGAGCTAAAATAGCATTGCGGTGTGTTTTATTGTTTGATACACCTATGTTAATTTAACTATAAGGTTCTCTAATTTGTGAAGTAAGGGGTTTACATATGATTGTATAGAGTTGATTTTTGATGGTAGGAGTAAAGCATATCAAAATATTTTATATGGTCGACCTTCTTGCACTGTGTATTGTCACTTTGAATAGGGACTGCATCTTGACAGAATTATTTATAGTTTGTTTTAGTTTGTGTCCCTTTTTCTTGACTATATTTGTTACCTGCTCCCCCTCCCTAACAGATTGTATGAGAGAAAGTTCTGAAAACTCTTTTAGAGTAAGGTGCCTTGGCTTTTTTTGTGTGTGGTAAGTATACAGTGGCACCCACTCATGTCTGTTGCTTTTATCTTTCTGTATCTTTCTGGTGAGGTGGTCTCTGATATGGTGTCTTTGCTTTGGCTTCACTATGGCTTGAGTATTGTAGCCTTTTTTTTTAAATATGATTTTTTTTTTATAAATTCCCCTTTTCTTGTCTCTCTTTATTACTTGCTCCCCCTCCCTAACAGATTATGTGATACAAACTTTAGTGACTTTGAAATTGCACAAGGTGTCTTTTGTGTTTTGGTGTGTGGTAAGTATACAGTGGCACCCACTCATGTCTGTTGGTTTGCTCTTTCTGTATCTTTCTGGTGAGGTGGTCTCTGATGTGGTGTCTTTGCTCTTTCACTATGGCTTGAGTATTGTAGCCTTTTTTTCTTTTGTTCTCAATAATTACTGACTGTACTTGCCAAACCCAAAATAGAAGATGAATCGTGATTTTGTTATAAGCATAAGTTTCAAGTTTGGAGTCGACAGTGAAAATGGTAAGCTCTAAAGGCCTCACCTAATGTTTTTGTTGGTTTGTAAACTCAGGCTTTTGTCACACATACAGGCGATCCTGGAGTTGGACGAGAGTCTGGTTCTCGAGGGAGGCTGATCCTCCACAACATCCAAACCAGCAACTGGTACAACATCTCCGACCTAAGGAGTGTGTCTTCAGGCCACGTGTTAGCCTCTTTGGGACCTTGAGTCAATGCGACTCATCCCGACAGCAGTACCGCCTTTGACCAAACTGTTGGCGGTACTGCACTTCTATGCGTCTGGGTCATTCCAGACCACAGTGGGGGTCGTGGCAGGTATATCTCAGGCCACCTTCAGTCGTGTGCTGAAGGTTATGCTGAGGGCATTCCTGTCGCGGCTCTCCCAGTTTATACATCTGCCACTCGATGAGGGATCCCTTGTGCGGATTAAGCAGCAGTTTGCCACCATGGCTGGCTGTCTGGACGTCATAGGGGCATTAGATGGGACGCATGTGGCCTTTGTACCATCGAGTGGGGATGCTTCTGTGTATTTGAACCGGAAGCATTTCCACTCGATAAATGTACAGGGTATTTGTGACCCGTCTCTCCAAATTCGTGCCCTGGTTGCCAAATAGGGTTGGAGTACCCATGACTCCTTCGCGTTTAGGCAATCGGGGATGTGACACAGATTACAACAGAGGCAAGGGGGTGCAAGGCCACATGGAGACGCGTGGCTTCTTGGTAATTAGAATAATGTATTTGCTCAATTTATTTATATGCTTGTTTCTACAATCATCTACTTCCAAGTTATAGTACTCTGAATGTGATCTTTGTCCTTAGATGTTATGTTTCTACATTGTGTCATATAATGCATGTGCCCGTTCTTTATAGTTGTTACAAAACTGTGGATTTTTAAAAATGTCCGTGTTTAAAAATACTCCTGGTAATGTAGCCAGCTTTCATAAACAGACAAAACATCTAAAGTTACATGATGTATTGAAGTGTTAGCAAACTCTACAAGGCCATATGTCAAAGACAAAAGTTGTTTTGAAATGTGTATTTTCACAATGGTACATTATATTTGTTTTGCTTAAATTGTTAAAGAGGTGGTTAGTTTATAAGTATTCACTACATGTAAGACAGATATTGGCCATGGCATCCCTCCGAACGAACGTAGAAGACAAATTGTAAAAATCCTTCAGCCTCCTATGGTTTGTTTTCCAAAATGTGTTTAGTTAGCAATGTTTTGTTTAGTTAAGTTAATAATCCTCACTTAGCTGTCAATTTGCCTTTGCTATAATGTACTAGACATACTTGTGACTGTTAGCATTTGGAGGGTCGTCCTTTGTTTGTGTTAAAGTGTATTAGTGTTTGTTTCTTAGAACTTTCCTCTCATCCTCCATAGGAGACAATGCTTATCCCTTACGCCCTTGGCTCCTTGCTCTGATGTTGAGCCCACACACAGTGTGAGGTTGCATATAACTCGGCTTATACAGCCACCAGATCATTGAAAGGGCATTTGGCCTATTAAAGGCCGGCTTCAGATGCCTTGACTGGTCTGGTGGTGCACTGATGTATGGGCCGAGTAAAGTATGTGACATCATAGCTCTGTGTGTGGTGTTTCACAATATTGCCATCCGGAGTGGGGCTCCAGGGGTGGTGGACGAGGTTGCTGGGATGGACGAGGGGGGGAGCCTGAAGCCACACTGCGGGAATCAGATGAGGGGGCTAGCTTCAGGCAGTATGTCCTTGATATATATTTTTTAGGTAAATCACATTTATTAGTACTGTTTCCTTTAAAGGTCAAAAACACCAATGCTATATGATTTAATAATGAGCAAACAAAAAATATATTCAAACTTACATTAGAAACCCAGAAATGGCTTGTCAAACATGCATGTGGTGTTGTCCTAATGAAATTGGTTCCATTTGCCATGCTTCTAAAATCTATGCTAACCTCTAAGTGTACTTGAAAATGCTTTAGGAATTCTCCTTCAATTCGTGTAATTTTTTGGACAATCATTTGTCCTCCAACCCCCAAAATCTTTTGCTGTCAAAAACTACTGGATAATGTGCAACATCAACCTCCTGAAGTGTCGAATTTCTAACTTAGCTTTCAACTGTCCTAACATGACCCATATGTTGTTTGAATAATATCATTGATTAAATGGCATAATGGTTTGGTAAGACAATGGCAATTACCTTTCAAATATTATTGCCTAACATCATTAGTAAAAACCGAGGTTAACAGTGTTCATCAAGGAATCTAAAGTATATCATCTAATTCGTAGGCATTAGACTGAAGAAAATGCAACATTTGTACAACAAGTAATGTCTTTCCTTTGTAACCACAGGCTGTTTCACCAACATGCCACACTATCTAGGTGCTGGCAGGGCTAAGGGCCCACAGCACTTGCTTTTGGAGTTGTCGGAGGTGCCTATCGTGTCGTAGCCAGTTGAAAAATGTAAGTATCTATAGTGTTCTGATAAATAACATTTAATATTAATCAAAAGTGTGGGTGCTGCATACAATATTGCTGTAAAAAAACCTATGGAATCTTGATGGAGATTTGTGTGTCTGCCTAGGCCACGTTAGGCAATCCACATTTTTAATAGCTGATGGTTTTTTGGGTACTTTCAAGACCAAACCACCAAACCACACTCCAAAACCAAGATATAGCTTAAACCCACAAGCCAAAGAGTATTGTGTTGATCCTTACAAGACACTTTGCATGTTAGGTTACAGTGGCCACCTTCAATACACCAAGGCAGAAACTAAATACATGAATTAAAGTTAGATGTGAGCTAATATTGGTGTATTAATTTTTTCCTTTACCTTCAACAAGCAAAGATGACATGCATTTTATAGTTCTGAATTTTGTGTCTTCTTACACATTAAAGTATTTGTCCAATGCTACAACCCTGCCTATGTGTTTCTTCAAATGGCGCTGGTTGTTTACTCATCATCCAAGGAACTTTCTCTCAAAGACCACTGTCTTACTTCCTATGGATTGTGCTGCAAATATTTAATAATGTCTGTTAATAATAAATCTGACCATGCAATAGTGTCAGCAATCAGTCACAAAGAAGTATCTGCTGTTACTACACTGCTGTTCTTCCTCTTGTCATACACAACAATCCATAGTCCTTTGAGGTCCATTTAGGTACATGTATACTTGTACTATCTATTGTAGCCATCCTTGCTTCTTTTGACATTAGCCACCTACAGCCCTTCCCCTTAACTCACTCTCTATTTTGTGGTTTTGAACATTATACGATTAGGTATATTTGTGTGTTTAGTATGTATGCTCTTTTTTCTTGGTCCACGTGTTAGGCTTTTGTATTGGGCAAGTTCAACATATTAGGCGAACTTAATCCTATATATTTTTTAGTAACCTAATGTTGTCGAATTAGGGTCCTTAAATGTTACAAACGTTGCCCCCAACACTTCCTAGGCTAGGACATGTTCAAACCACAATGCAAAAAATTGACTCCAAAATATGAAAACAAAATCACATTGTCCACCCAAAGCAATTCGTCCCACCCCAAAATAGACTCCTCAGAAAGGGCCACACTCGCACGCTCCTCTACGGGTGTTAGGCTTCGATCTTTCGGGGGCTCCTCACCAGTTTGCTGAGCATGCCTCCTTCAAGCAGCGATTTTGTTTTTCAAGCGTTGTTTATAATCTGCCCAGCTATCGAAATTTAAAATAAAAATTTGCCTTTAAATGGTTAGATAGTCAAAAACATGGCACATAATAGTGTCATTTTACTATTTACAAACAAATTCACACTACAACTACTCTGGTAAATTTGAGTGGCTTTTCAAGGGTGGATAATAGACCAAACGAGACCTTTACATTTGTATAAGTACACTTTGAGGCAACCATGGGCATTTTGTAAGTTTCAAAAAAGGCTTGACAGAAAAAAGACTTACACAGGCACAATATGTGTCAAGTTCACAGTCGTCAGACTTGTGCTATGTTTTGAGGCCTCAAAATGAAATTGTGGTTTACAACAAGCAATTTCATTGTACCGTTTCTGGACTTCATGGGTCAGACGCCGACAGGGAGCTATGGCGTTAACTTGCACGGTTATCTTTTCCCATATCCACGATTTTTCAAATATCCATTGGGAGAAGTTAGTTAATATTTATCTGTGGTGGCAATAAAAAGTTTCACAACGTCTGATCTCATGATTATCGGACTACACATAATTGTTAAGCAGGTTAATCTTTGAACAATACACTTATATGTTATTTTTATTCAAACAGACAGTAGACATTGGCAACGACGGCAGGCCGAGGAGGAGGAGCAAGATGTGGAGGAGGGAGATGGGAAGCCTCAGGAGGAGGAGGAGGAGGCTAAGGGCGAGGCCGAGACAGAGGGCGAGCCCGAAGCGGAGGGCGAGGCAAAGGCCGAGCTCGAGGTCGAGGCGGAGGAGGTAGAGAAGGAGGAGGAGGTGCACTAAAAGGAGGAGGAGGTGCAGGAAGTGGAGGATACAAAGGCCTTGGGAGATAGTAAGTATTTTCATTAAAGCCTTTATCTAATTTTATAACATTTAGATGTCCATTGTACTGTTAATAAATCCCTGATGTCACACATGTTCAATTAAAGTTGACATAAATGTCACAGGTTTCCATCATGATGGGACTACAAAGTATTTTTTGGAAAATACACTCTCCACGCCTCCTTCCCCTGGCCACAACAGAATTGTGTATATATATATATATATATATATATATATATATATATATATATATAAAACTGCCACACAAAAACATTAGACCTCTTGCTACAACTGTATTTGACATCCCATCTCATTTTAAAGTAATGTAACAGTACACATCTCTGCTAACTCCTGTATGTTTTCAAAATTAAGTGGCCATGGATTTATTTGTTTTTAATTTTTCATTTACAGTTCACGTAGATGCCTCAATGTGGCCCAGACCCTCCCCCCCCCCCATCATTAGCCAAAATAAGAGCAAAAATTTAAAAATATAATAAAAACAAAAAAAAATTTGAAAAAAAATAAAGCAACAAACGGATTTGCTGAAAAGTCTTTATGAATATATTTTTTTGTTTACAGTAAATGTACATAGTTAAAGTTTTTGTCAAATGTTATAAATATGTTAATATTATCAAACAGATTCATTGGTGTGTGTGTCTTTATTAGTATATTACAATTGCACATCATGTGGTTATAAGGACAATAAAGAATGGATATTTCAATAAAACAATAATAACATTTAAGCTAAATTGTTTTGTTACTACTACATCATCATTGCAACATTTACCGTATTTCCCCATGTATAAGACGCACCTTTTTCCCAAAAATTTTGGGTCCTATGTGTCTTATACAGGGGTAGCGATACGGGGGCAGCGGAGGGGGGGGTTGATCCAGTAGGAGGGGGACAGGCAGCGTGTCAGCGCGATCCAGCAGGCGGGGACAGTCAGCGGGGATGCAGATGGCAGAGTGTCAGTGCGATCCAGCAGGCGGGGACAGGCAGCGGGGATGCAGAAGGAGGCAGAGTGTCAGCGCGATCCAGCAGGCGGGGGACAGGCAGCGGGGATGCAGAAGGAGGCAGAGTGTCAGCGCGATCCAGCAGGCGGGGGACAGGCAGCGGGGATGCAGAAGGAGGCAGAGTGTCAGCGCGATCCAGCAGGCGGGGGACAGGCAGCGGGGATGCAGAAGGAGGCAGAGTGTCAGCGCGATCCAGCAGGTGGGGGACAGGCAGCGGGGATGCAGAAGGAGGCAGAGTGTCAGCGCGATCCAGCAGGCGGGGACAGTCAGCGGGGATGCAGAAGGCAGAGTGTCAGCGGGGATCCAGCAGGCAAGGACAGCTACCGTAATATTTTTTTTCCAAATTTCGGGGCCAAAAGTAAGGTGCGTCTTATACATGGGAGCGCCTTATACATGGGGAAATACGGTATATAGCACCACTAATTCTGCCTCAGTATACAGAGAAGGCAATCTGTCCCTAAGGAGCTTACAATGTAAAAGCTGTTACACAGACAGACTCAGGTCAATTTGTTAGCAGCAAATGAAGATACTAGTATGGATTTGGACTGGTGAAGGAAACCCACACTAACATGGGAAGAACACTAACTCCATACACCTAAGGCTATGGTCAGGAATCAAACTCAGGTGCTAGATACCAAGCCACCATGCTGACCCGGTGTTGGCTATAGTATTTTAGTATACAAGATGTGTAGATAACATACAAGCAGTAGATGAGGAAAACAGATTTGCATTTGATATTTGCATTTCACAAAAAGGAACCTGTGCCCTCAAACAACAATCCACCCCTCCAAGAGGTAGGCCATCCGTAGTAATAGCATACACATAATGTGCCCTGGGGGGCAGAATCATTAAGGAAGGTATATGCCAAATGCCATATAAAATTAAAAAGTTCCCAAAATCATGTTGGATTGAAGTGGTAGTCAAATGTTAACTTACAATGTCAGAGTAAACCAATGCAAACATTGAAGAGAACATACAAACTCCACACAGATAAGTCCATCGTTGGGATTTGAACTCATGACCTCAGTGCTGTCAGACAGAAGTGCAAGTGACTCAAACCACCATGCTGCTTGACTGTGGTCAGCGTTCCTTTTGGGTAAAGCTGAGTACATAACATAACCCATAAGCCGTAGATGCCGAAAAAAGAAGGTTTCCAAACAATATGGAATTTATCTCCAAGGAGCCTGTCCCCTCCAAATCAACACAGAAAGTTGCATTTGAGTGGGAGATACATGTTAAATATGAGGGCTGATTTGTCATTGTGGTCGACCATGTAGTAGATCACTATTGAACGACAAAGTAAAAAACAAGCTGGTTTGGGCAAAGTTCCTGTGGTGTTTCTCTCATTAATGAATAAAGGCCACAAGCTGCACACAGATGCTAGGGCCATGCTTGGTATTCAAACTCATGACACCACTTTTGTGAGACCAAAGTGCTAACTACTAAGGTACCTGTCAGAATAATAACTTGCATATAGTTTTGAATAATAATTAAGTGTACTATTAACTAGCACTTTCATCTGTAGCACGAATACTGTATTGTTCAGCTTCTCACTCTTTTTTAAAAATGTAGGTTGCCATAGTGGTTAGCTAATCCACCTTCAAAAATGGAGTCATAAGTTCTAATCCTGACTCACACCCTTTATCTGTGTGGGGAGGTACTGTACTATGTATCTATTATGGAAGAGTACACTATGCTTAGTACACTTATTTATGCATATTTATTTATGCTCGCGAATTACATGCGTTTGCATTAACATGCGCTCTGTTCAACTCAAACACAAACAAACCTTTCATGTAGCAGAGCAAGAAGGTGTTTGGATTTAGGTAATTAAAAACACTACAATAGTCATTGGTTCAAGGTTTACAAAACATGTACATGTGAAAAGGAATAATGAGGTTACAACTGTCCTGCATAAATACACACTGGATTGTGTTTTAACATTTGTAAACAAACTTGTTGAATCTTCCACATTTGGCGGGACATATACATTCCTTATCTTAACATAGTGGAAGTAAACGTAGCAGAACTTTTTAAGTGAGTTAATGGCTTAGTATCCGTTGCATCTTCTATTCCGCTGTGTAAAGGACTAAAGGTGGGTGTGTTTTTCGACTTTACTTACCTTATTTGAATTGCGAATCTATTATCTAGCCCCGTTTCTACTTAAAGTACTTAGCGGAACCTACAATGAGGAAAGATAAGATCTGTTCCTTGTTGAATCAGGCCCTATGTATTTAAAGCTACATTACCACTTATGAATGATCTGGTCCTTTTCCTTCCTTGGGAGAGGGGGTAATACATGCAGCTGTTTTCCTGGAGCCCCTGGAGGACCAATCAGCAGCTATTTTACAGCAGCAAACTTAAATGTTGAGCAACTTAGGTCAGGCCTAGCTAACCTGTGGATCTCCGGATTTTGTGATACTACAAGTCCCAGCATGCATTGCCAATAAATAGCCAACAGAAAGCTGTCAGTGTATGCTGGGAATTGTAGTTTCACAACACCTGAAGAGCCATAGGTTGACAAGGTCATGTACTACTGCTTTAAGGGAAATGTAGAAATAAAAACATAGCAGTAAAACAGTGCCACCCAGTCATCATGTTGGAACCCTTCCATGGCATTACAGACACTATAAAATTGTATTTGCATATTTAACCTTAGCACATTGAGGATGCTATTACTCTATAGTAGCAGACTTAGTGATTTGAGTCTGCTTCCCCTTGGTTTGTTCTTTGTTAAGTTTTCAGAATTGTAACTAAGTAACACCCAACCTATCAATGTTAAACCATGGTCACAATTTTATCAGCTATCACTCCTGACATGCCCCCAAACTTTTGTATTTTTAAAAGATTATTACATATTAATAATATTGGAAAAAGCAATTTAGGTTTAGCTAAGGGGATTATTAGGCAGAGGCAAAAATGATGGTCTGTGCGCAAACTAAATTCTGTAGCGTTGTAAGATACAACAAACAGCACTGAATTCTGTCAAGTATAATGCAATGCATTCGGAGGAGATAGAGTCAAGAAGACCCAGAATGATTTAATAGGAAAATGGTATCTTTAATCTCTCATCACAACAGTTTACAGGATCCAAATGAGCCCTTTAGATACAGGTTTTAAACTTTGCCCCATTGGTCGAACCCAAACTTTTTGAGTTGTTTATAGATTTAAACACGTACGCTCAATGTGTCAAACAAAATATTTTCTCAGTAAGAGGTTAAAAAATAGGGACCATGAGTTGTCCTATAGTTTTGGACAAAGATGATGACCAGTTGTTAAATATCTTGTAAGAATTATTTCAAGATAATGCAGAGATAAAAGAGATTCCGATTTTCACTGATAATAAAAATACTGACATCTTAACAATGAGAGCAACATTCAAGAAAAAAATTGGAATTGTTTCCAATTCAGCCAAAGGGTCATATAGTGATTGTTTCTACCAAGTCACTCTGCAGAATTTTAGAGATATTTGTTCTAAGCCACAACATTTTTTTAGTAATCTCTCTAGATCAGAGAAGTTAGCATTACAACAATTGAAATACGATACTTCTGTCGTCATCAAAGGGGCTGACAAAGGGAAGGGAATTGTCATTCAAGATTGGTCAGATTACATCCAAGAAGCATATAGACAGCTGGGCAACACTACATTCTATAGAGCTCTCAGTACAGATCCTTCCCATAGTTATCAAAAGTAATTAAAAATCTTATTGGAGGAAACCCACAGTAGAGAAATTATTTAGAAAGAAGAGTTTTATTTTTTATTTCCGGAACATCCCATTACTGCAATATAATATTTTTGCCAAAAACTCACAAAAATCTAACTACAACTCCTGGTTGTCCCATCATCTCTGGGTTGGGATCACTAACTTTGCCATTATTATTTTATGTGGATTAATTTCTGCAAACTAAAGTAAAATCATTAAGATCTTACATAAGAGAATCAATCAATCTACTAAATACTTTGAAATCCATAAAATGGCTTAAAAATTACGCCTTTTTAACATTGGATGTTGAATCATTGTGCAGTAATATTCCCCATGATTTTAGACAAACTATTTACACTATGAAAGTTCACATTTTCAACCTTGGAAAGATAGTATCCCCAAGGGACAGCTACTTCGGCTTAAGCCTAACTATTCTGATGAGACTGCCTTCCAATCACAGGAGCTCCTATTTCTATTACGAGCATAAGACCTGGGGGAAACCAAGTACTGTGGAACACATCAAGTCCCTTGGAAAGGGGACTGCTAGAGGTGAACTCCTTGTGAAGCGGTTTTGGTAGTTGAGTATCACATGCCATTAACAGCAATCCAACACTATCCAACTCTTTTAAACTCTGTCACTGGCAAAGCAATAAGGCAGTAGGAGGTCTTTAAATAGTGCAGCTCACCAATATTCAGGGAAGGGACACCTGCACTGCACCTCTTGAGACTTGATAGAAGGCAAGATGGATGAAACAAACAGCTGAACCCTAACACCATCATCATCACCATTTATTTATATAGCGCCACTGATTCCGCAGCGCTGTACAAAGAACTCATTCACATCAGTCCCTGCCCCATTGGAGCTTACAGTCTAAATTCCCTAACACACACAGACATACACAGACAGACAGATAGACAGAGACTAGGGTCAATTTTGATAGCAGCCAATTAACCTACTAGTATGTTTTTGGAGTTTGGGAGGAAACAAAACACGGGGAGAACATACAAACTACACACAGATAAGGCCATGGTCGGGAATTGAACTCATGACCCCAGCGCTGTGAGGCAGGAGTGCTAACCACTTAGCCACCGTGCTGCCCAGCCTACTAACACTTATGAACCACCCCCTTCATTAATGTCAACGGTTTCAATGTATCTCCTAAAATAGTGCCTGGTTTATCCTAACTTATGTCTTTCATTATGAGTGTGAGGGGACATCAGAACTATTTTTATTACATGTGTTACTATCACATAATTTTATGCTTTTATTACATTGGTAGAAATGCACTGTGCCAAATAAAGTGCACCTTGAAGGTACAAAAGGCATCACAATGAAAGGTCAAGTCCTGGTTTCTACAACTCCAAGAACCTCTATGAAAGAAAGTAATTTTGCAAGGAGGAAAATGCTCATCACAAACCAGGAAACGTTCCTATAAATGGGTCCTCTCCACCCCTTGAGTTTTGTTTAAATATCTTGTCTAGCAAAGCAAAAGGTAATTTTTGCATGTGCAAGTAATTTTTTACCTTAAGTCAATGAGCAATGCATGCCATGATAACCTCTCAATTAATTTCTCTTATACACAGGGAAATATTTTTGGACAGACGAGGTGCAAAGCAGAAATCCTCAGAATCCTCAGACTTGGAGATACGACCAAATGAGACTTGAACGTTTCCCCAGATATGCTTCTTAGGAGGCCTGGTATAAAGATACATGATACATGATGATGATGACCCCAGCAGCACTATCTAGCTGCTTCTGATTTGACCCCTCCTGCTGATAGTACGTCATTCACTAGCTCTGTTATGGTAAGTTATTATCATCTATTCGCATTTCTTATTGACAAGTTGGAATACTGCAGGAAATAAAATTCCTATTGGATTTATAAAGTGGTAAATGACAGATATGGGGGTGTTTTTATTAAATAACATTTTATAAGGAAAATGCGACTTTCACATCTATTAATAATACACTATTCTCTCTTGTATATATGGCACTTCATTAAATTATATTTTGTACTAATAGAGTAATACAACTTTCATAATTATAACTAACACTGCCAAGTTGCATCTCTATGCTATTCAGGACCGGTGCTAGGGTCCTCGGCGCCCTAGGCACAATGTAACAAAAGCTTTATACGTATATTTGAAACTTAAAATGCGTCAAATGCTAAATGAGCCCTGTTATGAATTCCAAGTGCAGCTGACCCTGGCAAAACATAAATGGGAGTAAGCTTGCAGTCCTGCTCTCACTCCTATCTTTTTAAGTATTTTGTTAATAGCACATAAATATCTAAAGGGTACGGCTTATCACATGCTGCAATATTGCCCAATTGTCTCCATATCACAGCTTGTGTGGTCCCCAGAACCATCCTTATACCTAATAGATATCCAATTAAAGTTAATGGCATTATTTTAAGGCATGTGCAAATGGCTGGATCATGTCCAGTTTGACCACCTATGCGTGTGATCATTTTGGGAAGTGATACCCCTTCTTCCAGCTGTCTATGCAGCAGAATTGTTGCAGTGCTCCCATGCGAGAGTCCTCCCAAACTGGGGTGGTCCCTGGCAAGAAATTTCCATGTTTCCACAGCTCCAAAGGAGGAATTTTAGGCAAATATATATTTTATGTGGAG
This sequence comes from Mixophyes fleayi, assembly GCF_038048845.1. Taxonomy (NCBI): domain Eukaryota; kingdom Metazoa; phylum Chordata; class Amphibia; order Anura; family Limnodynastidae; genus Mixophyes; species Mixophyes fleayi. The sequence continues at coordinate 285,027,503 of NC_134403.1, forward strand.
CTATCCTTTAATAGAATATTTGTGCTCAGCTATCACTACTTTTTATTACCCTTTAGCCTATTTTCCCTCTTTTTCGAAAGAATATTTTAGATACATTTTCTTCCTAATCAAGCTGAGTGCCAAATCTGACACATAACGAGCCAGATGCCACTGATGGAGCCTCAAGAGTGTATAAACATAGCGACATCAAGTGCCAAATAAAATTGGAAAGAACTTGGCCTTCATATCCTTCTTATTCTACAATGTGTTCCTCTGTGTAATGTGTGAAATTTAGCACCTTTTTATCTTGTCTGTCAATTTACACGTTGTAAGCTATGAATTACCATTGAAAGCAAATGTCAGGGTAGCACAATGCATTTCCCACTGTTATATTCTGTTCCTAATTTCTCTGGTCCAATTAACGAAGGGAAGGGAAAAATGTACAATCTTGTTGACATGTGAATTTTCCTCTGTATTGTGGCATCGTGGTTACCATCACAAGTAGCCAGTTGACGCCATTCCATCAAATAATGTAGTTATATAGTGGATTTTAATCAGCTATCTGTTACCAAGTATCTTCCTACAACAGTTCATGCTCATTCTTCTTGACAGATCAGCACAAAATCTTGAAATTTGATTGGGGATTACCTGTGTTAAGGTAATGTTACAAATATTTTAATGGACTACTGGCTCAATTAAGTACATTAATTTTTCTCTTGCTTTGTTTGTAGGATCATTGCTCTTCTGAAAGGTTCTGGCAGACTGGAACATGTTTTCCTTTGGATGTGCATATATTTTACACCATCCATTTCCCACAACCCCACCATTAGAGCACATCCACACAACATAATGCAGCAGTCTAGATTTTCATGGTTTATATAATGCGTTTAACTCTATAAATATTATTGCAATTGATTAGCAGTAAATATTTTACACATACGCAGAGATATCTGTAGCTATTTTCATGTTATCTAAAGCTGTCCATAAATGGGCAGATTATGCTGGCAATTTTCCCACCTAAATGGGCAACTAAAAATGATTAATCTGGACACTTGGAGCTTAGTATGATCCAGTGGCAGTGGGAATAGGACTTTCAAAAGAGGTGGATCTTAATGGAATGTTTGGAGAATATAAAGTTGAGTGGGAGATAGGGGTTCCAGCACAGGAAAAATCTTTCAGAAGAGCATATAAACAAGGTGTGGAAGGTCATTGTTGGAGCAGAGGTCTTCATGGAATTTATTTAAAACTAGATTATAATCTAAGGAGGAACTGATTGATGAGGGCTCTGTATGTAAGGTAGACAACAAATGGTATGCAGTATAGCATAGGGTGCCATTGGAGCAATTGGCACAGAAAGTAAGATGAATTGTGGTGACAAAAGTTGTGAATTAGTCTAGAGGTAAAGTAGTCAATGTGGAAAATCATGACAGAGGGGATTCACTATTCAGCAGAATCCTGTGTAAGGAAGGGATGTATACTCTCAATGCCCCACAGGTTCAAAGAGATGGGATGAAGAGCAAAGGAAAGGACAGAGCTCTAGTTGACTCCAAAGCTGAGGGCTTGGGGAATCGGTGGAGAAAGACACCCTTCTAGGTATTCTAGACAACACATGTTAGGGGAAGGTGGATTCCAGTATCAGATGCATAGAGATAACATTATACACCTTTTGTAGGATATTAAGTCAATCATCTAGCTAATATGTGTAGACTGAGCTGTGTAGTACACTGAACTGAAGAAGATGAGATAAAATATATCTCAGAAGAATCAATGAAAATGAAAGAATTCAAAAAAATAAATTAGGAATGTAACACTTGGTCAACATTATTACATGAAGAAGAAAGCTCAACATATGGAGAAATTACCCTTGTATTTGGTATAAATTCAGTTGTTGAATTATTTTGTTGTGTGATTTCTGTTTCATGTAATTGGTGCAATTTTGAGGCCATTGCAGTAGATAGATGCACAAAATAGAGGTGTTTTTTTAAGAATCAAAATTATTGTAGCATATGTGACGATGAAGAGAATATGCAATTCATAGTCAAGTTACTAATGGTAAGGCATTATACTTTGCATCTGGGTGGATCTGTGCTCACTTTAAAACCAAATCAGGTAAGGATGAAATTAGGAAGACCACCATTTTTTTAAATTTCATGCAAACTAAGTGGGCTTTGTGAGAAAAGACATACAGTATCTTCTAAGGTGGGATACAACTTTTGCCTTCAGTATATCATCATTAGAATATTTTTGTAAATGGTGGTTATAATCTAGCACAAGTGTAGGTTCAGAGAGGTTGAATAAAGTATCAATTATGTTCAACATTTTATAAATTATTTGTTAATCCAGAGAAACGCAAAAGAAAAACCCCAAACAGCCATCATTTTAACCTCCAAATGACTGAACATAAATCCTTCCTGACCACAAATGTGGTTACTGCCTTAATTTCCTTCATCCCAGTGATGCTAGCACAGCTGTGGACATTTTGCATAAGACCTCCAATGCATTTTTAACAATTATGATAAGAAGGCTGAAGGAAAGAGTTCTCTTAGGTAGCATTTCAATTGTTATCGAATGTGGATGCAACAGTTACAGAAAAATACAAATTTCAAATGGCAGACATCCTGAGAAATCTCTGTATAGTCTTAAAATATGAATTAGGTTATCTACAAGGCACATTGTTTTCCAAAGTAAACAACCCCAATTTTTCTAGCATTTACTTACAAAATACTTCTATTCTTTTTATAAAAATATTCTCCCATGTTTTTCTTGTAGACAGGCGTCCACAACATTACCACGCTTTCAGGATGAAGTTTAACTACAGATTTATTCAGTCTGTGGCTACTTAGTGTCAACTACAAGGTCATTAATAGGTCATTAATAGAAGATTGAAAATAACAGGCCTCAAAACACTGTGGTAAACCACTGACACCATTTGCCCAGACTAAATCTCTTCTATTTATAGCAGCTGTTTTCTGACTTTAAGCCAGTTATCTACACATGTACATACCTTATCCTCTTATACCATCCAGTATTAAAATGTTATGTGAAACATTATCCAATACTTTTGCAATGTCCAAGACTGTTTTATTAATAAAAGCATTCCAACTTTCTATTTTAAATTAGTCTGCTTATGTAATATGTCACCGAAGAGCATATCTTAAAAATCCTATTAAATACTTTACATGCAATTGATGTCAGGCTCATTAGTCAATAGTTTGTGATTATATTTTCCTTTTTTGTTGCTCTTATTACTATTACAAGCAGACCTGCAATAGACAAAGTGGGTAGGGTTAAAGCAACCTGTTGCCAAAGTGCAATTTATTATGCAATTTTAAAACTGGCATTAATTGGATGTATTTAATAATCTGCCGTTTGCGTAAAAATCGCATGTGTGGTGGGTATAAAAAGACACAACATGCTGGTTTGCAATCTAAACTTCATGAAAAGCTGTGCGCTCCTGACTTAACCCTATGCAATGTGTCCAATTTTGACTAACGTATTTAATATATGCATTTTGGGAGTTTTATCTTTGTGCATCCCATAGGCCTGGTGAAATGTAATGTGTTGATGGTGGCTGTCACATCTGTCCTTAGGAGTAATAGTTATGCTATATTTAAAGATGTAGATATCATTAGATTCGTTAAAGGAAAAAAGGGGACCGAGTTAATTGTATTAAACTGCAATTAGAGATGTTCTCTTGTTTTCTTTAATATTTGCATTAACTTTTGCGCAGCTGCTGTTTTTTTCTCTCACTGAGTCCTTGAGAGCCTTAAGGTTTGTAATTTGTGATCTGCTGATTTGAAAAATGCGGCTTGATGTGCAGATTTTATTTTGATTAATTACACGGTTTGGAAACACATTTTAAATTGTGTTTTGGGTAAACCGCACTCTGAAACATCCCCCTTCATCTGCTTTCCATCTATCTTGTGGTACTGACTCAGTATGTTGTGCTGCAGGGGGGACAAATTTAAAATGTTCATGCAGATTTATATTTTGTAGAAGGACACATGCTTGCTCAAGTCTAAACTATGGTGTAAAATTAAAGCTTTCCAGTATTTTCCCTACATGCAGAAACAAATTTGTATTTCCACCCCTTTCATTGTAACATGGCTGAGTATGTTGTGCTGCATGGGGGGGGGGGGGGGGGGGGGGGGTGGGGGGTAAATTATTAATGTTTCCTTTTGTAAACAAAGAAAGAAAAATATTTATTTTCTTTTAACCTCCCTAAAGTATCCTGTTCATTTCATCTCGTAATATCAATTACTTTTAAATTAAGGATGGAAAAAGGGCACATAGCAGGTCGCAGGTTTGGTGACATAAAGCCACTAAAGGAAATCTCATTCCTATCCCAATTTCCTCCACTATAGATCCATGCTTTCATCTTACAGCACTGCCCTTTCAATTGCCAAACAAAAATTCTTCAAATCTCTAATATCCGGTCTTCTGACCCACGTCGCCTCGTTGTCACCTTCAACTCCCTTCTCTGCCCAAATGCACCTCCTCCCCCTTCCATCCTCACAGCCCATGATTTTGCCACCTATTTCAAAGACAAAATCGATGCCATTCGACAAGATATTTCCTGAAGCCAAATTCCACTCACTCCATCCACTCTACCCACCTTTAGCTGTATTCCCCAAACCAACCTTAATTCATTCACTCCAGTAACTGAAGACGAAGTCTCTGTATTCATCTCATCATCTCACCCTACAACCTGTCCCCTCGACCCTATTCCCTCCCAACTTCTCCACTCCCTCTCCTACAGCTGCATGCCCACATCTATCTCACCTCTTAAACCTGTCTCTCTCCACTGGCACATTTCCATCTTCCTTCAAACATGCGCTCATCTCACCAATTCTAAAGAAACCATCTCTCAGTTCAATCTCTCTCTCCAACTACCATGCTACTTCTCTCATCCCCTTTGCCTCCAAACTACTTGAGCGATTAGTGTACAAACGCCTGTCTCACTTTCTCTCCTCTCATTCCATTCTCGACCCTTTATAATCAGGCTTCCACCTCCAACATTCCACTGAAATTGCTCTCACAAAAGTGACCAATGATCTACTTAGTCCAAAGTCTAAGGGTCATTTTTCATATTCATTCTCCTGGACCCCTCTGCTGCTTTTGACACTGTTGATCACCTTCTTCTCCTACACTCTCTTCACTCCATTGGCCTTCATGACACAGTTCTTTCCTGGTTCACTTCCTACCTATAGAACCGCTCCTTGAGTGTTTCTACCTCTGGCACATCCTCCCCTCCCACTATCTGTTGGAGTCTCACAAGGCTCTGTTCTTGGCCCTTTACTTTTTTCATTATATACCTCTTCTATTGGGGCACTAATTTGCTCATTTGGCCTTTATGACACCCAATTCTATATCTCTTCCCCTGATCTCTCTCCTTCTGTACTATCTTGTGTAGCCAACTGTCTTTCTGCTATCTCCACATGGAGGTCCCAACACTACCTAGAGCTCAACATGTCCAAAATAGAGCTTATCATCTTCCCTCCTGCCAGAGTCACCACCTGCCCTCAAATCTCTTTCACTGTCAATAACACCACAATTTCCTCAGTCTCCCAAGCCCACTGCCTTGGCCTCACACGTGACTCCGCCCTTTGCTTTATTTGTCACATCCCGACTCTCTCCCAGTCCTGTCGACACCACCTTAAAAACTTTGCCAGAATACACTCTTATTTTACTCAACATGCTACCAAAACTCTTACCCAATCTCACATCATCTCTTGTCTTGACTATTGCAACCTCCTGCTATCTGGCATTCCTGACACCAATATAGACACACTTCAATCCATCCTAAATGCTGCTGCAAGACTGATCTTCCTCTCTCTCCGCTCCACATCTGCTGCACCACTTTGCAAATCCCTACACTTGCTCCCTGTGTACTCCAGAATCAAATTCAAATTACTCACCCTTACCTACAAAGCCCTCAACAACACTACCCCTGCATACATCTCAAATCTCATATCAAAATACTCTTCCTCCCGCCCTCTTAGATCTACCTCTGACCTTCACCTTGTCTTCTCTCTGGTAACCACCTCTCACTCCCGCATGCAAGACTTCTCCCATGCTGCTCCCCACTTATGGAATTCCCTACCACACTCAATCAGACTTTCTCACAGTCTTCAAATCTTTAGACGCTTTTTGAAAAACCATCTATTTTTTAGAGGTGACCTTAACCCCGATAACAGTATTCACACTAATGCACCCAATCTCCACTCTGAACCCCATTTGCTCCTTTTGTTTCCGCTATGCCCTCTTCCACTTAGAATGTAAGCTCTATAATGAGCAGGGACCTTCATACCCTTTGTTTTCATGTCTGCGCTTATTTTGTCTACCTTGTATGTCCCTGTTTTATGTATGTACTTTTTTACCTGTACAGCGCTGCGGAGCACTGTGGCGCCTTACAAATCTGCAATAATAATAGCAATAATAATAACATATACACTTGAGTGAATCACAAGTTGTAGCATTTATGGCAACAAAATTACTTGGTTTAGATACCGCTCCTCTTTTCAAAGACATATGCCAATTCTCTCTTCACATGGTTATTGTTATGTGTGTCACTGTGCTCTTCCTCCTCATGTAGTGATAATATAATTAGAGCAGAAGTGCAGATATTGGATAGGTCGGGTGAGGACATTGCCTCTACGGCTAGCCCTAGACTTCTGCCATTTTTACTTGATGATAAGAACAGCTCATATAAAAATACTACTTAGACTTGCGCTCTTGGTATGTATATAAAATATATAATCTATTTCAGATTAGAAGAAACAACCAACATTAAATATTTATCATTGCATGTAGTATCCCAATCTTTTATTTTACTAAAATATAATATTATTTGTTTTATCTTTTGCTCTAATAAAAATCAAGTTTCTCTACACTGTAATTTTGCTTCGGCTGAAATAGAACATCCATTTCAATCATTAGTGTGTCAGGCTGTGGATGACAAGTGACTGACACTGAGGTGGGCATGTTTATAGTAAACGTGCCTTTACTTTATCTGCGTTGGTTAGTGTTGCTGTACTAAAATACAGATAACTTCCAAATAGATAACTAAAGTCAGTCATATTGCTCCTTACAAGGTATACCATCTAGGGTGATTGTTACCACATGGACCTGACTTAAAAGGATATTGGCTATCAACATTAATATGCCCTAACAATCAATTCAGTTAAATAATACAAATATAAACACTTATTTAAGACAGCTGGTTAATTTTAGTTAAACATGAAAAAAAGAAAAAAATCACTATCACCACACAATGTAACTTGTGTACATGTCACTATTTTCCAGAGTAGAGAGTAGTCTTTATGCTGTGAAATCTGATGTATGCTATTTATCAGTGTATAGTCTCCTCACCCTATTTATCATCAAGTGCTCCTGATGTAACTGGGGATGTCTTAACAACAGGAGAAGTAAGAAATTGAAAATAAGAAAAATAATGCATTTTCTGGGAAAGCAGTTATTTTAACACGTATGTAGTAGTATGTACTATTGAGTGATAAAATATTCACAGTGATGGGCTAAATTTAAACTGCACCTGTCATCTACATGCACTGGTGAAAGCTATTTTGTGTGCTGAATAAATATTTATCAATTCGGTAGGAGCTAATGTCATCACTGAGAGATGAAGGACTAGTGATTGATAAGCTGCATTCTAATTAATACTGATTCAACCAATGGCTGTATGGTGTTCGCCCATTCAGGACCAGGACCATGTTTTAAGCTGGACAAATGGGTCTATAACGCACTTTATATACATTTTTGCTCCCACCTCTTCCAACACAAGTATCTTTATCACAGTACAATGCATATCGTTTTAAAGTATATCCATTATTGACGCACAGCATACATCATTTATTTACTAGTTCACCACACATAGCATCATGTAAATCATTTTTTCGCTGAGGCGAGAGAGTGAGGCGCCAGGATTAAATTTCGCACAAGGATGCAGAAAGTGATGCACTTTTGGATGCTGACATATTTATGATTAAGTCAATCCCACATCCTTGGTCAATGCCCTGTCGCCCCCAGTACAACAGACAATTTGTTACTTTACTTTTTAGTTTGCATATCACGCTTTTAAATAGTAATCAATTACATGTCTAATTTTATTATCATAGAATTATATTTATCTCATTAGAATTGAATACTATATATTAGCCATTTGCTATTGTTAAATATGTGAAAAGGTTTCTCCTACATGGAGTGACAAACGTGTTTACAAATTTTGGTTTATCCCATTCATAGTAAAAATCTTAATAGAATCTTAACATATTGGTAGAATTAAAATCATGCACAGCAGAGTAATAGTGTTAACCTATGCACTTCATAGTACAAACACTGTAAGCACCAGAAAATATGCAGCTGGCAAGGAAAAATTCACAATATTAATTTAAGAAAATATATTAACTTCATAATTATTAAAGAATCACAAATTAAACAACAGATGACATCTCCATTACATAAATGTATCCATGTTTCAAGCATGTCACATAAAAATACCAAAGTGAGGTCTTATTACAGGAGTGAAGCTCCCTGACCAGTGTTTTTTGATGTAACTAAGTCATTGTCCTGTAATGGGATCCTTATTTACACACTGCGTACTGAAACTTTTGTATATTTTAAGCCTCGGAGCTGCAGCAATACAGTAACTACACATGGGGAAACTGTAATACACTGAAACATATAAACAGCACCAAGAATATCAATAACAGAATGAGTTCAGATGATGGGACTGAATGTGTATGTAGACTTGGGACACTTGACTGGCTGCAAATGCTGATGTGCTTGAAACAACTATATTGAAACAAATATTGGGAATATTGATTTTATTTTGTTTTTAGTGACAATAGCAGGCAGGGTTTTCATTTCTATTGTTCCATGTTTAAATGATAAAATTATGTAATTATTATAGTATCTATGTGTGTTTCTTACTTTGTACAGAACTACCAGAAATGTTGGGAGTTTCACTATCAAAAATACAGTAATATATGGCTGGACATCTGTAATGAAAAAAAACAATGCTCTTATTTTTAATTAATTTAAAGCACAATTAATCTTTTCATTTACATGGATACAGGCTTGCTTTAGTTCTACAACCTGGATTGACAGAGATGAGCTCCGTAGGACTCTGAACTTGACAACACATGTTTCTCAACCTACTTTTGAACTACAACTTGTATTCTGTACCAGTCACAGGCATTCTGGGAATTTTAGCTCAGTAGCAACGGAAAGTTACATTTGTACATAACACTGAACTAGATGGCGCAAACACTTTCTGTTTGTGTTGACTACATCACTGTTTGCAACATGCAATGGAAATCTCTAATGCACACAAGAAAACTTACTATCTGCTTTTGACATTTTGGTGCCTGGTCTTCACAGCTCAGCAGGAGGATAAATGGACGGGACAGCTAGCTGGTACTGGGTAGGAGTGTTAAACTGCTAGTGTGTGCAGTCTCCTTTAGCAGTAATGTGATCTAATAGATCTATGCACTTTAAAAGGATAGGAAGCTATTTCCAGCATGAGGTTTAAAGTAGTTGCCAGTGGAGCAGATGCGATGAAACTCATTCCCAACCTCAGCTTCAGGAATTACGCACAAAGCTGCAACTTTTATGTCTTATGTCTATAATTTCCCTGACTTTTGTAGCTCTGGTCATAAACATTTACAGATTCAACCCCACTGATATCAATCATGTTTGGTGAGGACTGGCATTATTGATACAGCTTAAAAGGGAAATATACAGTATAGCTAAAGTTTATATTACTTTAATATCACTTTTACAAAGGTTTGCCAAACACAAGGCAACTTAGTTCTACAAATTGTGGTTCATCTACAAACTGCAGCAGTATTTTTTTTGTGCAAATGTTAACTGAGCACAGAAGAGTCCCCAGTTCTGCTCTTATGTATCACTACATCATTGTGCATGAGCCATACTGACGCAGTCTCAGAATAGGTAATTGTGCAAGGAGCCTTGGGAGAGTGACACCCTCACTTCAGGGCCCTGTAGTGGCCACACCCCCTGTAGTGGCATTAGTTCCACCATTGGTCCAATGCCTACTCTCCGACGCCCCTGAGGATGTGTAAATATTAGGTTGTTTGATAGTCACTATTGTTTCCAAACAAAGTTTTTAGGTCTCCAGGACTTGAACTGGAAAATATTAATGTTTTAAATTGTATCCAGGGACCAACCTGACCACCAAATCATCCAAACTTCACTGCATATAAATGTTGAATATAGATGACTCTTGACAGTGTATGTCCACATTAGCCGATGTTCTCACCTATAAGCTGGAAGGGGAACAGGTCCATGTGCATTGCAATACTGACCACCCACAATGCTAAAGAGTTCGGCAGTGCTTGGATTCCTCCTCCCTGCACACAAGGAGTCCCTTGTCTGTACATCTGAAGTTGTCCATACAGCACTTGGATAGTATTATTTGAATGCAGTAAATGTTGGTCCTGATAAAGTTGTTAGCCGCACTTACACTGCCAGAGCTTTGCAAATGATTATTATAAACTCTTATTTCAGAATATCTACATTTACTCACATAAAGGAGAGCTGCTAGCGTTGGACCTACTTACTATAAACTTCAATAAAATGGTGGTTAAATTATGAAAATTGTAGAATATTTGTCTGTCTTTACCAATCAATGGGGCCTATTTAACAATCCTCTGATTTTTGCCCTGTTAAGTATCATCTGTCATCCCAGCGATGACAGATGACTTAACAGAGCAATTACGGTAATCCACAACTTGATTTGGCCGCATCTGCGTCAGCGTGCCCTTACCATACATTACCTAGGGAAGACCACTGCTTCACTCCACCATTCTGTCTCTCAAATTGTAGGCAGTCATAAGTGTCATGTGCACTACGGACATGAATTGTATTCAATGGTGTAAGGTCCGTTTCTGAGCATGCGCCGAGCTATTTCACACGAGATACACTATGCAAAAAAACATGAAAAATGAATCAGGCCCTGTGGGCTTTAGATATACACTTTTTATTAATACATTTACAGTGACTGAAAATTATTCACCAGTTGTGCCCTTTTTTACAATTTATTTTCTTACAAAATGAAATGAAAATGGACGAATGATCAAAACAAATAATAAAAGTGTGGTTGAATAAATAAACAAATTGGGCCTGATTCATTAAGGTAAGTAAGTCAAAAAAGGGAGTAAGTTTTCTGCTGGACAAAACCATATTACAATGCAAGGGGTGAAAATTAGTGTATTATTTTGCACATAAGTTAAATACTGGCTGTTTTTCATGTAGCACTAGATGTAGATCTAGGACATGTCCTACCCCAACTATAAATCTGCCATCATATTTTAAATTTACCTTCCACTCCAATGCAACATGGTTTAGCCAAGGTGCAAAGTTACTCCCTTTCTTTTCTTTGCTTTACTTTCCTTAATGAATCAGGCCCATTATGTTTACCTGATGGAGTTCCTCATGGAAATGAATTGATAAGGTAACCATAATTTGCTTATTTCTTTTTCAGACCCCATGACAGCCCACGTGAATGGGATATACCCAAGCACTCTACTATGGGGGAGGGGGTCAGACAAAAGAAGAAATCAATCAAATACTGATAAATTCATGCACCTAAACAGATTGTAGAAGTTTTCTTCCAAGCTGATTGTGTTTAGAAGTTATGACATTCAGATGATAGTGTCTGAAGAATGTATGAAGTGACAACCTTCCTGCTGCTTTGCAAAGATCCTCTGCTGAAGCCTATGCCCTGTGAGCCTGTAAGAGGTCCACTGGGGGAGAGGTGGGGATGTCTGGGCGCTCAAAACGCCACAGGGGTAAAGGGCCCCTGTCCTCGTGTGCAGGGCACTCATTTTGCTGTAAGGGGAAAGGGGAAAATACGGGAGGGACAGCTCCACAAGGTGAGTGCACCAAGGGAACAGCCCTCGCAGCGGCTATACTCACGGACGCGAGTCTACGACGGCGACTCTCTTTTAGAACCCAAGATGCCACAAAAGATTTCATGCAAGGCCAAACTATTTTCACTGATTGAAAGAACTTCTTGATTGTCTGATATTAATATTGTATCTAGGAATACACCCAGTGCCAACACTTGTACCTTTATTGCACTAATAGCAAGGCAAACCGTTTTGAAGAAAATTTAGTAGCTGAGTTATGCTACCATCCAGTGCACTGGTTGACTTGGACCTGCACCAATAAAGTCATAGCCAAACGTTTTGAGAATGACACAAGTATTGGTTTTCACAAAATCTGCTGCCTCAGTTTTTATGATGGCAATTTGCATATACTCGAGAATGTCATGAAGAGTGATCAAATGAATTGCAATTAATTCCAAAGTCCTTCGTTGCCATGACAATGAACTTTATACCAAAAATAAAATTTCCACTGCATTTCAGCCCTTCCGCAAAAGGACCAGCTGACATCAGGTCAGTGATTCTCTCGTTAATACAGGTGAGAGTGTTGACGAGGACAAGGCTGGAGATCACTCTGTCATGCTGATTGAGTTAGAATAACAGACTGGAAGCTTTAAAAGGAGGGTGGTGCTTGAAATCATTATTCTTCCTCTGTTAACCATGGGTATCTGCAAGGAAACACATGCAGTCATAAATGCTTTGCAGAAAAAGGGCATCATAGGCAAGGATATTTCTGCTAGTAAGATTGCACCTAAATCAACCATTTATCCGATCATCAAGAACTTCAAGGAGAGAGGTTCAATAACTGTGAAGAAGGCTACAGAGCGCCAAGAATGTCCAGCAAGCGCCAGGACCGTCTCCTAAAGTTGACTTAGCTGTGGAATCGGGGCATCACCAGTGCAGAGCTTGCTCGGGAATGGCAACAGGCAGGTGTGAGTGCATCTGAACGCACAGTGAGGCGAATACTTTTTGAGGAAGGCCTGGTGTCAAGAAGGCCAGCAAAGAAGCCACACCTCTCCAAGAAAAACATCAGGGACTGATATTCTGCAATAGGTACAGGGATTGGACTGCTGAAGACTGGGGTAAAGTAATTTTCTCTGATGAATCCCCTTTCAGATTGTTTGGGGCATCTGGAAAAAAAACGCTTTTCCAGAGAAGCAAAGGTGAGTGCTACCATTAGTCCTGTGTCATGCCAACAGTAAAGCATCCTGAGACCATTCATGTGTGGGGTTGCTTCTCAGCCAAGGGAGTGGGCTCACTCACAATTTTGCCTTAGAACACAGTCATGAATAAAGAATGGTACCAAAACATCCTCCAAGAGCAACTTCTCCCAACCATCCAAGAACACTTTGGTGACTAACAATGTCTTTGCAAGCATTATGGAGCACCTTGCCATAAGGCAAAAGTGATAACTTAATGACTCAGTCATCCAAACATCGAAATTTTGGATCCATGGCTAGAAAACTCCCCAGACCTTAATAACATTGAGAACTTGTGGTCATTCCTCAAGAGGTGGGTGGACAAACAAAAACCCACAAATTCTGACAAACTCCAAGCATTGAACAGGCAAGAATGGACGGCCATCAGTCAGTATGTGGCCAGAAGTTGATTGACAGCAAGACAGGGCAAACTGCAGAAGTCTTCAAAAAGAAGGGTCAACACTACAACTAGGTAAACTTTAATTTGAGTATTCCTCCCAGAAAGTGCATAATCGTGAAGTGTCTGGGATGTTGTTGTCTCATTGACAGGTTGTCCCATCTCTGCCATGAAAGACTGTAACTCTGTCAGAGCAGCCTTAGGCCACTTTATTGCCTCTTGTCACACAGCACAGATACTCAGGATATTAAAAGTCATTAATTTCTTCTTGTATGATTTCCCTCATCATTGATTCTTCGGAATAACATTTTATCTGACATGTTTTAATCTTCAGAATGAAGCTCCTATTTGGAAATGCATCAACTGTGGGACTGACCAGTGTATTTATACTAAAATCAACTATACTATATAATAATTATATGACTTCTGAAAATAATGAATTGCAGCAGGGTGTATTTACTTTCATCATAGCAAAAAAAAAAAAAAAAAAAAAAGTCACAACAAACTTCAAATACTTATGGATACAATTACTGCCTGTTATTTTATCTGCAATTATATTTAACAAGAATATTTCTTGTTTAATCAGTGGTGAAAAAATCCATTTTGAATCCATGCCGTAAGAAATTAATTTGATACTATTTTTTTATAGACCCTGTAGTAACTGTCCATTTCTAAATGCTTTCCATCAAAAACCTAGATTCAATATTTGTGAGTCATTCGGCCCACAGGATCAGTTTAAAACAAAGAGAGAAAAAAAAAGACATCTGGTTCACAGATCAGACCTGGAAGCAATATATACTGTTGTGACGGTAATTAAACAAATATCATTTCTCAGCAATCCACAAAGCAAGGAAGAGGTACTTGGGCTGAGTATCACTTTGGACAATTTTTAGTAACTGTAAAGCACTTTTTGAAACCAAAGTTTATTTAAATAAAATAAATGTTACAGTTGCGTAACATTATAATAAAATGACATGTGTGATGGGAATTAAGAATGTATAAATGTTAACAAAAAAAACATTTTTTGTACAGGGAAGGTGTGGTCAAGGGTGCCCAGGCCTGCCTGTGTAGTGGGAGGAGTCACCAGCCTGGTGTGGCTCCACCTCCTTCTGTGACTATAGAAGGGGCCCAAAAGTTTGACAACCCTATGTGTGGTGGAGTTTATTCATTTATATTTTCTTATGCAAGCCTAAATAGATTTGAACCTAGATCTAGATTTCACTTACAGGCTTAGTAGAGTAGCCTGAAAGGGTGAAAATAAAATTGCGTGAAAGATTAAACTTTACTTATATACATACATACACACACATAATCTGGTCAGAAATTGCCTCTTTTGTATTCTGAAAAACTTGTGTGTTTTTTAACACTTATTACATGACACTGCCATAAATTTAAAAGTACATAACAATTACATTATTTATTGATGGTGTCCTGTGTGATATAAAAAGTGGGCATGGTCATGTTAACCTTTATGCTCCAAAAACTGATGCATAAAACATTAAACTAATCATTTGCACAGGAACGTAAATAATTCCTATATTCCTTATTCATGACCATTCACATTATTTTGTTTTATGGTCATCTCCTACCTAGACCATACAGTATCTGGAACTGATTAGTGCTCCACAGTTAGCTTGTATGCATAACTTTATTAAACAGCCTGTATGAGAATAAGACACATTTTTAAATATCTATGTTGCCTTTATATTACACCTGCATATTTTATACCTGTACATATTTTGTGTTGTTTTTTTATACTACAGTATAAGTGTGTTCTCTACAACATTCATGATACTACTTACTGAAGATTAAGAGGTAATAGGCAAATTTACATAAGTTGCAGTTGTACAAGTTTTGGATGACCATGAAATTTACAAATGTTTCCCAAATAATGTACCACTTTTTTTGTATGTTTTAAAAAAACATAAAATTCATGCGACTTAATATTCTCCAGAATGATCTTGGTGTGCTTTTAGTGTAATATTTAAAGATCCCACACTTACAATACACTAAATTCACAAAGTAACATACTTACAGAACAAATAGGAAAGTGATATTTTGTAGTTTGCATTATATTTTGCTCACTTTTTTCCAGTTACACATTGTCAAAGCCCTTTTTGCTTATTTCTGGCACCTTTCCAATACTGCCCCCCACCACCCAGAAATAATAAAGCTGCATACTGGCACACACATACATTTATTTTAATATGGAGTTGGTCCCCCTTTTGCAGCTATAATACCCTTCCAACTCTTCTTAGAAGGCTTTCCACAAGATCTTGGGAGTGTTTCTGTGGGAATTTGTGCCTATTCATTCTGCAGAGCATTATTGAGGTCAGACACTGATGTTGGATGAGAAAGCCTGGCTCGCACTCTCCGTTCCAGTTCATCCCAAAGGTGTTCAATGGGGTTGACATCAGGACGAGCCAATCAAGTTCTTCCACACCAAACCATGTCTTTGTAGTCCTTGCTTTGTGCACTGGGGCACAGTCATGTTGGAATAGAAAAGGGCCTTCCCCAAACTGTTGTCACAAAGTTGGAAGCATAGCATTGTCCAAAATTACTTGGTATGCTGAAGCATTAAGATTGCCCTTGACTCGAAATAAGGGGCCTAGCCCTGAAAAACAGCCCCATACCATTATCCCTCCTCCACCAAACTTCACAGTTGGCATAATGCAGTCAGGCAGGTAACATTCTCCAGGCATCCACCAAACCCAGACTCGCCCATCTCACTACCAAACAGAGAAGAGCGATTCGTCACTCCACAGAACATATTTCCACTGCTCCACTCCAGTGTGCTTTATACCACTCCATCCAACGTTTGGCATTGGTCTTGGCAATGTGAGGCTTGCATGCATCTGCTTGGCCACGGAAACTCATTCCATTATTGCCACACAATTTTTGTACATCATTAATTCCAATAAATTTCGTAACTCTTCAGCTATGGAATCAACAGAGCATTGGCATCTTTTACACACCGAGTGCCTTAGCAATCATTGACACCGGCTCTGTGATTTTACGTGGTCTTCCGCTTCTGGGCTGAGTTGCAGCTGTTCCTAAACGCTTACACTTTCTAATAATATCACTTACAGTTGACCGTAGAATATCCAGCAGGTAAGAAATTTCATGAACAGTTTTATTGCCGATCCTATCGCAGTACCACACTTGAAGTAACTGAGGTCTTCAGAACGACCCATTTTGTATCACAAATGTTTGCAAATGGAGACTGCATGGCTAGGTGCTTAATTTTATACACCTCTGGCCACGGGTCTGATTGAAACACCTCAATTCAATAATTAACAGGTGTGGCCAAATACTTTTGTCCATATAGTGTATACATAGTCCAAGACAAATTTATTAAACAGAATTTAAATAGATGATTACTTTAACTTCGGGTACCAAATGAATTTTTTGCATATACATTTTTCCATTGATTTTCGTGTTCATTTATTCAGATATTAGTTACATGAAAAATCAAGGAAAAATTCAACTTACACGTATGATAAGTAGGAAGTGAGATCCACTGATATCGTAATCGTCAACATATCCTTGTAGAACTCTTTGTGGTTTAAGGTATAGTACAAAAAAAAAAAAATTTCCCAGTGTCACTAAATAACCAGTGTGACTAGATACAGTACAGACCTTCATTCCCAGTATGGACATTACCTACAGCAGTCCCTTGCTGGAGAGGCTGTTGTCTGGGTTGTGGCTAATGTCTCCACCCACAGTTCTTTAAATGAAAATTAAAACCTTTAATTTTTAGTTTTGCGACACAATGTTATTTAAAAGCAGAGATATGTAAATACCTTGAATTAAGAATGCTAATACTGTCATTTATTTAGTGGTTCCTTTCAGCCCACCTCACCTAACCTTAATGGCTGATCTCCATAAATCCATATAACTGCAATATGAGTAACATACCAAATAATATTTTATTTTTCACTGCATTGTATTAACCTTCACTAAACCAGTTGCAGCTACACTAGATATTTTCACTTTGTTAATAAAGAACCTTCACTACGTTTTATCTTAATCATGTCCTCTATTTCACTAAACTGTATATCACCATAACATCCTGATCCTGCTGTTCTCATACCCCGGTTTCTGGTATTCCTATAACCAATGCAGTCACTAAATCATATCATCTCTGCAATTCCTATATACTTACTCTTAGCGCTACCCCAATAACATCATTCTGCTATCCCTAGCCACCTGGTACAGGCCATCAGAAATTGTGGGGCCCAGCACAAATGAAATAGGCAGTGCCCCCCCCCCCCCCCCATCCCTGCCACTATCCCCACCACCTCCCATCACTGTGGTTAACTTATATTTTTGGAGGAAAATGTAAAAGTGCCCAAACTCCTGTCAACTCATGCTATAACATATCCAGTGTCCCTCATAGGGTGAAAGAGAAAAAGGTTTAAAATTCTTTTACAAATTAGTTGACCATCTGCTCACTTTACTGGATGCAAAATCTTGTATTAGGTGTTTAAAATGATTTTCAGTTTATACCTCTCCGTTACAATTTTCCACCCCCAATTTTTTTTATTTGTATTTACATTTTCTACACAGCACAGTACAAACTATTGCTATCCGTTATCAGCCATGGCAGAAAAAAAAAAAAGGGGGAGGATGACTGCAGAGTCCTTCAGTCAGATTATTGACAGGAAATTTGACATGTCTATGAAAAGCATTTTCATAGACATCCCAACTATCCCAAATATCTTGTGATCAGCTTTACACATACACATGCCCCCTCCCCATCACATTACTCCTCCTTCTTACCTTTTTCTCCCCCAGTGACAGCACAGGAACAGAAAGATTTCCAGCAGCCACTGCATGGTGTACCATTCGACTCCTGCAGCCACATGACCTGTGATGTCACAGGGTGAAGAGGATCTAGCTACTACCTACAGTGATTCTATGCAGACAGCCTGTGCGGAGTATGCACAGACTGTCACATCGCACATCCTACTCACTGCAGCCACACGATGTGACAGCCCATGCAGATTGCAAAGGCTGTCTGCACAGCATTCCCACTGGACCACCAAGCATAAAAAAGCTCGAGCCCCCTGGTGAGCTCAGGCCTCATATGCTAGTACCCCCGTACCCCACTGCAGGCACTATATCCTAAACCTGTCCTCTGCTATTTTTGTCCCCACAATGCATTGCTCTCATTGTTTTGAGGGGAATGGTTGAGCCACTCTCCCAGTCCTACTTAGCTGCTCTGTGCACGGTGCACTGCTCACTGTTTCTGTAGGGCAGAAAGTCAATGGCATGAAGCAGGCCCATCCATACCTGCCTGCTCTTCCAGAATGTCAGGAGACTCCCCCGAATATTGGGAGGCTTCTCCTTGACTCTCAGGAAGGTAAGATAACCTAACATCCCAGATTCCCATTGTCCCACCCAAATTGTCTGCTTGCATATTCACAGATGACGCAACATCACCAATATAATTTAACTTGGTAGGTTCCCTTCAGCCCAGCTACATTATAGAGCATCTGGCGGCATGCCACCCATACACAAACTAGAGATGAGCGGGCTCGGATATCTGAAATCCGAGCCCACCCCAACGTTGCCGATCGGAGCCGGATCCGAGACAGATCCGGGTATTCCCGCCAATTGCAAAACTGAAACCGAGGCTCGGAGTCATAATCCCGCTGTCGGATCTCGTGATACTCGTATTCTATAAATTCCCCGCTAGCCGCCGCCATCTTCACTCGGGCATTGATCAGGGTAGAGGGAGGTTGTGTTAGGTGGTCCTCTGTCCTGCTATATCTCGTGCTGTGCTCAGTCCAAAAAAAGTTATAAAAAAAAGAAATTAAAAAAAAATATCCAAAAACAATCCTGCAGTATAAGTCCATTGGTACTGCAATATTACAAAGTTCACTGATTCTGCAGAATAGACTGGGAATTAGTGGAAATTATTGTTATTGAATGTTATTGAGGTTAATAATAGCGTAGGAGTGAAAATAAACCAAAAAACTGGTTTTTAACACTTTTTATGTTTTTTTCAAAATAAATCCGAATCCAAAACCTTTAGTCAGGTGTTTTGCGAAACAAATCCGAACCCAAAACCTCGAGCAAATCCGAATCCAAAACACAAAACACGAGACACCAAAAGTGGCCGGTGCACATCCCTAACACAAACCCATTCTGGCGTCATGCTGCAGACAGTACTCTAGGTTCCATATAGTGGTTCTGGACATGCAGCAGGGTGGCACTAGATATGCATGAAGGTGGAGCTAGAAACGCCCCTTGGGCAGAGCAGGACACACTCCATTCACCAGCACTTCACACTCGAAGCACAATCTCCCTGAAATGATAAGTAGGCACGTATGCCTATAAATAAGTAACTTAATTTTATTCTATTAAGCTGGAAAAAGGAAGAAATGACTGGTATAATAGAATATATTTAATACAACCGCAGCTTATACAAAAGCACAGTTTGAGCTTAATCTATGTGCATTTATATCACAGTAATTTTCTTTGGAATTCTCAAAAACAAAAAAATATTGGCACGGATATCATTATACTTAATAGCATAATTTATGCCTTGTATCCTGACATTTTAGAGAGAACTTGAGGTCTTACATTAAAAACAAAAACAGTTAATACAGAACAATGTAATTTCTCTCATACATCACCTGAATAAATATACAATTCTATATAAATTTATTTACTCCAGAAGCATTTGTATATTCAATGGTTTTCTTATGCAGTCTTACAATGGTTAATAAGTCAAATGTAAGTCACAGTTAAGATAAACCAGCAAACGGGAGAGTAAGAAAAACCCAAAATATATATCAAAAGTTGAAGTATGATCCCAATTACAGAGCAGACTCAAGTACTCAGATTGAAATCCAAACTTTTTGAAAGACAGAATTAAATACTTCATTTTATTAGGCGTTACTTGTAGTTTATTTAACTATGGCTTCATTTAAGCCACTTACAATATTTAGAATTGTTATGTTAAGGTTGAAAACCCATTTCACATGTACAAATACATAAGCACAACACACTTTAAAGTTCATGTTGTAAAGTGGAATACTGTCTGAAACAAATAACACAATCAGTCTAACATAACTCAGTACTTGTAAATGAGGACTGCCTTATTTGTGTAACCCAATATTCTTTTGTGGACTTTTCCTCGCCAACGGTGGCGTTTTCTTGACGTGACAGTGTAAGGCAGACGGTGAAGAACTACAAAATTTATATCAAACTCCATACAGTCCCACACTTACAACAGTTTGCACTAACACAAATTATTATTTCTTTTGGTCCTCCTACCATAATGTGCATTTGAATTGACATTAAGCCATAACAGGTCAGAAAATCACAAGACCAGATCATCAGAAGAGTCAAAAGGCCATTTTGTCATGCTAAAATTATTAGACACTTGAAGAAAACATTGTTCCCAGGAGTTGTTTTTTTTTAATAGCACTTATTAATTTCAAAGTTTGTTTTGAAGGTCAAGGACCAATTGATTGAAAACAGCAGTGCATCAGGCATTTTTTTGTCTCCATATAATCTGAGAGATTATTTCACTGAATATAGTGGTCTACACCCAATGCTATTCACACAACACAGGAGGTGCTCATTAAACCATATAGATCCTTGAGATGAGGTGCATCACTGAAATACACAAAGCAAGTGTCTTCACGTCATACTCTTCTTTAACCACTTGAGAATAGTTCTGCCAAGGCCATTTCCTTTGCGATTCGAGTATAACAAACAACGGGTGTAATAACCATGTTAATCCATGTGGAAAGTGCCCAGTGATGAGATCATCCATAAATGAGGTAAATAGTTTGACAAGTGGAGTTTGCGTGGTAAGTCTTGTGCAGGTGGTCTGTATGTTTTAGTCTTCTGGGGCGTGGGGTGAAGAATCACCTCCGATGCTTTGCCCATTAAGACACTGTGAATTATACAAAAAAAAATGCATTATTGAACTTGCAGCCAACAACTGTGTGTTTGTTACTTGATTATACAAATATTTCTAATCCCTAAAATCATCAAGAACACGGTTACTTGGAGCAATGAATTACTACTATAGTGTAACAGTTGTATACTAAAATGCAGATCAGAGAAGTGATAGGTTTCAGAGTTCATTGCAAATGTATTGTACGTAGACCTGTCAACATAAACCTGCGGACACAATAAATTTAGTAGGCATCCTTTACAGCAGTAATGTAACAAGGAAACTACTGTACTCGCGCTGATCAAAGGAAGCTGCTGTTAGGCTTCTTATGTCGAAAAAAAAATCTGCATTCGTTAAAGAGTATCAAAGATACAAACAGGGGAGGAGGTCAGCTGGAGGCCTACCTAGCCTTGTGCCTGGAATGGCACCTCTTCTGCAGCAAGAACACCACAAACCGGAAATTAGTAACCAAATGGAGCCAAGAATTAGCTCAACATTATAGAGCCACAGGAAAAGAGATCTATATTGCTTACAGAGGACTTGTTTAAAAGTTCTCTATATAACGGAAACACCCTATTTATCCATCCCCACCACCATGGTTAACCATTTCAAGAATGAAAAAAAAAATTTATTTTTAAAGTCACTAATCTGATATCTGGCAATGCTATCATGGTAAAAAATTGGCAACAAACTTTAGGACAAATACATTGCATTTAATATTATATTCATGTCCCCTAAAGCAGTCTCTATTTTGGCCTATTGTTAAGCCACAGAGATATATTGTAGCATACACTAAATAAAAAAAAAACCTACAATAAAAGTTTATATATGCAAGTCATACATATTAGATACAATACTACCAATAGTTTATGGTCATTGAAACGACCATAAACCAAACATTTATAATGCACCATAGGCTTGTTATGATAATCTCAGAGGTTATTCATTTGAAATTGGCCATTGGACCATCAGAAAACTGAAAAGCAAATGGAATAAAACTGTATTACTACCTATGAATGATCTGCTCTTTCCCCTCCCCAGAGCCCCAGGAGCTGCTCCATGCTTAGTCTCATAGCTCCGTACAAAAAGGGGGCTGTGTGATCCTTTGGAGCGTAAGTGTGAGCAGGTCTCAAGCAGACCGATTGAAAATACAAAAGACAAAAACACACAAAATCATGAGCAAGTAGATTAAAAAAAAAAAAATCATACTATCCTCCATATCTCCATCCATAGACATTGTCTCATACATAATTTGATTTAACTAGAAATTTGATTAAATAGGGGAATATGTTGTATGTTAACACAACTGCACCCCATTGTGGGACACATTTTGTGTTTTGCCATGAGTCTTAAAGGTACATCAAAATACAGAGATAATCACTTGGTTTAACACGCTTGCATTATCCTAGCACTTACCGGACTACATGAGAGAACAAGGCAATCTAATGCAGCCCTGGTTGTTGTCTTCATTGCTGTCCAGTTTTTTCATCCTGTACTGATGGATTTCACGAACCAGCGTATAAAAAGCATCTTCAACACCCTAAGGAAACGATTTGTATGTAAGAACAGTGCTAAACAAGACTCAAGCACCAGTTTATTTTCACTGTATTAATTTAAAATAATGTTATGTTTTCGAAAAACATTTTAGAGATACAAGTTTTGGACCACTAATGTATTTACCTACTGCATACAGTTTAAATACACCAATCTGTACACAAAATTTCAATTACCTTGGAGATGGTTAACAAAGAACTCGTATCTATGATCTACACAAGTGAAATACACAAGTATACTGCTGCCAAGTGAACTATTGATCCCTTTGTCTCTGTCCTCCTCCACCAGCTCAGGGTGATGCAAGGAGACATCCTCCTTGGGCAGCATGGTGGCACAGTGGTTAGCATTGCTGCATCACAGCTCTGGGATGGATTCTGACCAGGGCCCTATCTGTGTGGAGTGTGGGTGTCCTCCGAATATTCCGGTTTTCTCTCACACTCAAAAAAATATACTAATAGATTAATTGGCCTCTGACAAAAAATTGACAAGTGTGAGTGCTTGTGTAGAAAAGAATTGACACTGTAAGCTCCAATGGAGCAGAGACTGATGTGAATGATTACATATTCTCTGTACAGCGATGCGCAATATGGTGGCGCTACATAAAAAGTCACATTAGTGACAATCTGCCTGATTGATTATTTATACATAATTGACGAAGTGTGGCAGGAATAGAACAAAACAAAGAATCTATTACAGCAATCTGTATCTGAAGTCAGACAACCACAATGGCTGTGCTCCATCCGATCAGTATCTAACCTCATGTAGCCAGCTTTAGTTAAAGCACTTTAAGCACAGTTATATGGGGTGCAGTAACAGTAACAACAATATTTGCATTTAAATAAACCAACCCCAACAAAAACCAATAAGATGTTTCTACAACCAAATAGTAAAAGTCTGCAAGATGACATATCTTGCACAAAATAGGCATCATTCATTTATATCTCATACCTGTCTTGTTTTCGCAGATGTCTCAATGAAAGGAATTCCATAACTCCTGGCAAGCTCCTGAGCTTGCTTGGTGTCAACAGTCCTTGTCGGCAGATCGCATTTGTTACCAACAAGTACCATAGGAACATCATCAGAGTCTTTTACTCTTTTAATCTGCTCCCTACAGGAGAAGGAATAGGGTCTTTAAAAACAGCAGCAATGGAATAAATACTATAGGCACAGCCAACAAATCCATAATAATCTAGAAGAACAAATGTGTTATGCTGAAATGTCCATTATAGCGTATGCAACGTGCCAGAATACACCAACCACTGTGAAAAGGTTAAGAACATATTCTGCCACACAGTTATTAGCTTTAAGAGCAAATTTATTATATTGTGTGTATGCAGAGGGGATCATTGCAAATAATCAAATTGGGTTTTATGGGCCTGATTCATAAAGGAAAGTCAGACAAAAAAAAAGGAGTAGCTTTGCACCTTGGCAAAACTATATTGCATAGGGGAGGAAGCAAAATTTAAAATGTGGGGACAGATTTATAGTTGGGGTAGGCATGTCTTAGACCAACTGTAAAGTTAGTGCAAAAATTAAACTATCAAGGACTTGTTTGCTACATGAGAAAACAGCCAGTATTTAACGGGGTTTGTTAAGGAGAAAAGTTACTCTTTTTTTTTTTTGCCTTGATTTCCTTAATGAATCACCCTACGCGTGTAAAGCAAGCAGGACAATGAATGACAGCAAGTGTCTGATGGGGTACTATGGTGTCATGCAATTTTGAGCCTAAATGCAATGTTAATAAATAATCTCTTTAATCAATAACTGGTGATTTATACAATAAAACATGAAAGCATTTTGTGAAAAGTGGGCTTTAAAAATTCTACCCAGTACCCATGACAGCAAAGACTGCTGCAAAGTGCCATGTCAAACAGGTACAATCTGTATAACTCATCTTTCAAAGTTACCATAATCTGCAGTATTTCTTTAGTCCTAAGTATATACAAAATAATGTATTTTCATAGAGATCATTTTGGCAGCTTGAGAGTGCAGAATTGAAGCCAGTCCTTGACATTTTAAAAAAATTAATGGATGGCTGCTAGATGGGTTTTTAACATAAGTTTTATGTTTTGTATATAACTACCATTTAAATACACCTCCAATAAAGGCAGCTTTGAAAACTAGCGAGTCCAAAGTCACTCGGAAAGAGTGAACCTTGGGCTTTTCACACATGACAATACAGGTATGAACTAGCACTTGTTTTCTGTGAAGCGTCTCAAAGCAGGTTTCTGAAAAATGCAACTCTATGAAAGAAGTATTTGAAACACCATGTGGTCTCTAAACATGTTCTTTCATGCAGTCACTTGTATAACATTCCACTGAAGATGTTCTGGCTGTGATGAGAAATATATACTGTTAAAACTTTTTAGGGGTTTGCACACTGGTGGTACGCCTTTCTGTCTATTGCTAAATTAAACCATACCAGACTACACAGATCCACTACAAAAGGTCACCAAAGTGAAATGCATCTTCTCTGTAAACTGGGGGGTATCCTCATTAACTATAATTAAATATAGGGGATTTTCTTTTCATATAAAGAACATTTTGTAACACTGAAATAGTTGGATTTTTTTCATTCCATCTACTGCCTCAAGCATTGTAGGGAAGGTAATTTAGATGATGCTTCCTTTGAGAGTACACAGCTGTAGTCAGGAAGCAAGCACTAAAAAAAATAAAATATTAGACTTATTCAACACCACACCCTACGTCCTACTGTAACTTAGCTGCATACTTAAGAAAAATGATTAAGCTAGGGGGATTCTGTGCCAAACAATGTGTTGAGCCAGCTTGTACATTCATTTAAGACGGCATCTTTACCTATACGAATTAATATCAGCAAATGATTTGCTATTGTTGATTGCAAATACGCAAAGGAAGCCTTCCCCGGTCCGCATATACTGGTCCCGCATGGCGCTGTACTCCTCTTGCCCTGCAGTATCCAAGATATCCAACAAGCAGGTCTCTCCGTCAATCACCACCTGCTTCCTATAGGAGTCCTAGTGAATAACACAAGTTATCATCTTCAAGAAAACCATCTTAAATATAATCAGTTTGCTTAATCCACGAAAAGTCATAAACGCCTGTGGCTCACACTCTTTATGTAAAGGGTTCAGCTTACGACATTATTTGTCAGTACCAAACAAGTGCATGCTGTGTGACGAGCGATGAGTTCCCACGTATTATAAGCAAATATATACAGCTGTGAGCGTGTCAAGTGAAGGATTCAAAACAGAATCAACAATTCCTAATTATATAGATATGAGTTTGACCAAGTACACACATCTTAATAAGAGAACAAAGTAACAATTGGTGAAATGCATGTGGTTAGTTTGAAGATGGTTTATACCTCTATTGTAGGATCATATTCATCTACAAAATGGTTTTGTATCAGTTGTATTGTTAAGGCACTTTTTCCAACACCTCCGGCTCCCACCACCACCAGTTTGTATTCCGTCATTTCTGTAGAGTGGTTCCCTGGAAAAGTAAACATTTATTAGAAGTGCACAGCAAGATGTTGTAGGGTTTGAAGGAGTTTTAATATTTTAGCTGTTGGGAAGTTGTGGATGATAACTAATGCATCATAACTAATGCATCATATGGTCAACATAGTAGGAAAAATAAATACAAAAAACAATTGCATAATAGGATCAAATATTTTAAGAGCCCAATGAAGCCAAAAAATATTTTAAAAATATAATTGAAAATAAATATACCTGAAAGTTGGGAGAGAACTGGTGCAGGATAAAGCAGTAACTAAATACCATGTTGTAGATATATGAGGGTATAAATCAGTGTGATGTTTAAATGAGTGAATGGAACAAAGTTCTGTAGGGATGCATTACTTGGTGTATATTGCTCCTTCATAAACCACTACTGGGTAAGCTCAGAGGGAAATGCACCTACTAGCACTTCAGACGGCCGAGTAACATGGAAGAAGAAATACAGAAAAGTGCAGAGTTAATTCAGTCATGAAAAAATTAAAGATTCTACACTACAATACAAATGTGTATCATTTTCTGAGGACATCTCACCTTTTGTCCCTATCACTATACAATTATGTTATTTGCATAGATTATAATAGAATGCTGTCCACGTCTGCAATGTGGTTGATAATCACACCTCAAAGTATAGTGTCTGACATCACACTCCAACCTGGCACCTCATAGTACCTGTGGCTGAGGCTGAAGGGTTTAAGCCCCAAGATTCATGACCACACAATCCAGAGTCATTTACTCCACGTTCTTTGCTGCATTTCTACTGTCAATAATTTTTCTAGGTTTACAACTACTACCATTAACCATTTAATGTACAACTGTAACATTATTTTTTAAACATTTGACCAAAGCATAGTACAGTTTTATGCTAAGACTACAGGATAAAGAAAATATTTGGATCTATTTTCAGGGGCACTCATCCTTACTGTCTCTCTTTGCACCACTTCTCCATCGCTCTTTCTTCCATGTACTCACTGGTTGCCTAAGCGCATTATGACACAGTATATCGCTGTGCGTTTCCTAATATGCTCTTTATGTGAGGAACAACAGTGATGTGTTGCCATGTCCAGGGAAACAGGAAAAGCAGCTTGTAGACCAGGGGCCAGGGTAGACACATCTCTCATGCTCCTAGCATTCAAATGCCTGAGAAAAAGTTCTTACATCACAATATGATTGGTCCTGTAGATATGATATTGCTATAAAACACTGCATATGTAAAGCATCTTGTTTAAATATCAACCTACTAAGACCACTGGAATCATGGTGGTGTATCTAACATGATCACTCTACCTTTTCTAGAAAGTCAAAGTAAGACACTAATTAATTAAGACTGGAATCTATGTTCCCAAATAATTGTTTTTAGTATTTAAGCTACTCCTCCAAGACACAAACGCAATCTGTGACACAAGTGTTCAAAGCCCCCCCCCCCCCCAAAGCAATATATAAATAGGAGACAAGAGGCACATAGTGAAGCACAATAAAAGATCCATTGGTAGCACACCAAATCGCACAGTCGCCATGCAGTATGACAAGGCTGGCATATCACATGACATGTAAATCTACATGAAAAATAATAATACGTTTCATAGTGTCAAACTTTTACATGCAACCTCAGTTGATCATGGATATTTGTAAATGCAAAGCCATGTTTCTGGCTCATTTATATTATCTGACATATTCCTTTTTCCCTGTTAAGCCAACCTATTTCTACCGTGTGGTGACTGAGGTATACTTTTCACGTGCATCACTCCCTTTTGTATCTTTTTTGTGTTATGTGGCTAGAGGAGATTCTGTTTATAGATTGTTTTGAGTTTCCCATTCAACTCTACTCAAGTGTCAAGAGGGAGCTATAAAAGAACACAGGTGCATATAACAAAATGGGTAAAAAAAACATGTTCTTCCATTGTAAATGAAAACAAGTAGCATTACTATAATAAACAGAGTGAAGAAATGTCCAAAATCTACAATGCAGATACAAAGTGTACTAAATAAGTGAAAAAAAATTATGTTTTAAAAACTTAAAAAATCATGAGCTTCACCTTACTACATAATATGCCAGAGCAAAATAGAAATCAATATCATGATAGTGACTGTTTACTCAGAGATTTTCCCAAAAAGGGAAAAAATGTGCCAGTGCTACATTTGCCGACATCACTTGTCCGTCTGTTTACAAAAAACAAGATTGTAGTCAAGGAGAAACTATGGCAACTTGTAAAATGAAACCACAGAAGTGATGAATAAGGTTTCAGGCTTCCCTTTCCGTTTTACACATAAATGAACTACTCAAGTCATACGTAAACAGGCATCCCTGGTACGGTCCAGGGGACAATCTCTTAATAATACGCTCTACTACCCTCCTCACATGACATACACACTATGCAGACTGGGAAAAGTACATGAACCAGAGGAAGGAAGAGGCAGAACATTGCTGGAGGCAACAGAATAAGGGACAACAAACAAGTTGGTTCATCTAGAACAGTGATGGGCAAACTTTTTCAGGAGCGGGCCAAATAAAAAAGATAAACTTTAGGCGGGCCAATATAATTTATTAAAAAACTCAAATATGGAAATATATAATACAAATGTTTTGAATGGGACGGAAGGGTGTTATATAGCAGTGTTACCTCTATAAGTGCAGCGATCGTACAGACACTGCACTTATTTCAGCAGGTTGTTGCAGATCCGTCTTTCTGGTGAGCCACTAACTGACAACACAGCAGCCAATCGAAATCCGCCTTAGTATATGGCCCAGCCCATCTCTTCTCACATGACTTTCAGCCATTGGGGGGTTTGAGTAATTGACATACGAAGTGTCCTTTTAGGAAGGAGGATGAAGTGTAATGGAGAAAATAGCGGGGAAGGCATAAAACTGAAGGTTCTGACACACAGGGTCGGCCCTAATAATTTTAATGGATATTTCAATGTAATTTTTTAAAATATTGGCGGGCCGGATAGAACCTCTAAGTGGGCCGGATCTGGCTCACGGGCCGTAGTTTGCCCATCACTGATCTAGAACATGCACAACTATAACATATAAGAAAGAAGTATAAGCAGTCAGCTGAATAATCAAATCTGTACTAAATGAAATCAATAATTTCCTCAAGCTGAAATTGATCAGTTGGAAGCAACAGATTTGTTTTTTTATACTGTTCTGTAACCGCATAATTCAGCTGGCAGTGACTGATTGAGAAGTGGTGAAACATTAGCCACAACTTGGTTAGCTACTTCAATGTGTAGGTTTATAAAATAAGAGCAATCAGCTTCTCTGCCTTTTGGCTAAGATCAAGTGAGTACCTGTCTGAGTAGGGATTCCTGCACCTGAAAGGGCCATGGGAAAGCTTGGTCTGGCCAGAGGGCCGGTAGCTCGAAAGCCTTGAGAAAGTGCCCCTGGAGTGGTGACCCAGGGGTGCCGAAAATCACCTGAGGCCTTGTCACCCTCACTTGACAAGATGGCACTGAGCACGATCTCACTTTCTGCTTCAACCTTTCCTTGCCCCGGCCTTTTGGCCAGGCAGGAATAATTTTTAACATCTCGGCCGAAAGGCTGGGGCCGTTATGCACAGCACTATTTATTTTCTACACCGCTTTGTCACTTTGGCTTATTTTTATGTTATTTTTTCACTTGGATTTGATGGGTGTGCGGCTTCTCTTGACGATCTAGGGGGAGGTGGTGTGGTCCCAGTGGCTCCCACCTCCCTGAACCCCTCTGAGGTCTCTCCTTCTGGGGGTAGGCAGAAGAACCGGTGCCAAGGGGTAAAACCCTTGGCAAAAGGGACCCCCCTAGCCTTGCGGCGAAGGGGGTCTGAAGACCCTTGCCCCTTAAGGGTCCTTATGGATCGGGGATCAAGGGACCCTTCCTCTTTAGAGGAGGGTCTGAATCCGCAACCCTTTGCACGTTTTTTATTTGGGTTTTTCTCACTTATTTTTTCGAGCACTGGGACACAAAAGCACGCTTAAGGCTTTCAATAAAAAAATAAAAATAAAAAAAAAATAGGGAATATCTAATGATTCATGGCACAAAACTAATTCAGATTATTGCAGCGGTCTCCACATTTGCCAGATCCTAAATCAAGACAGTATCTGTGGGATGAGACAGAATGATATACAGGAGATAGTGATCCAGCCACAGCCATTCTGAAACAACCATGGGACACATTGGGTGTTGACATGGACCAGCATTCCTGGACAGCACTGTTGACACCTTGGGGAACCTAATTCAGACTGCTCCGATAACTATTTTGGGAGCAATTTACTATTAGGTAGTTTATACCAGATAATCTAGCTAACAGCATATTGGTAATAACAAATCAGTCGTCATTTTAAACAATTGTTACACTCTATATCAAACAAACCTGACAATAAATCAAGGAGGAGCTGGGGGCAGGAGGTGAAGGCTCAGAGGACCACATGACAGCCCTAGGGCTACCTGTTGCCCATTGTTGATTTAAAGTACAGGGACCAAGGTTTACGATATTTAAACTGAGAGCACTACAATAATATATCTAGGATTCCATGTAATCTCATTAAACAAAGGAAGACAACTGGTAAAAGCTATGGTTTAATCTTAATGTTGGATATATGAGGTACTACAAAACTCCAATCTGTGAAACATTAATTTCTATGCTGACCTAAGCCTTTCATTTAAGTAAACAGAAAACTGTATATCCAAAGTATCTATTTCAAAGAAACGGGAAGAAAAGCTATGCATTCTATTCTTAATATAAAATGCAGAAATGGATTTATTTTGTTTTGTTTAAAAGTTGACAATATACAATTTCCCTCCATGTAAAGCACTGGTTTATTTCACAGACATTTGGAGTTTATAGAAGAATTTATCGTATGAGACATATAACACCATTTCCTTGGATAGCTTGAGTTCTATAGAAGACCAGAACAATGTTCAATCCATCATTCTATTGTACAGATGTCACAGTACTGAGACACACCCATGTGACATTTCCTCAAGTACTTTACCAATTTTGAATTAGTTGAATTAAAGTAAAAGCAACTTTGGTAGCAAATAACTTAAAAACTAAGGGGAAAAACAACTTTCATTGCATGCAAAGTTCATACACAGTCATTTTTACATTTATTTTATTCCACTATGGTAAAGAGATAAATAAAATGAAAGGCTACCACTTCAAGACAGTTCATCTTGGAAAATTTATATAGGGAGCAAATAAAAAGTTCCCAATTCTATATAGAAATGTTCCACAATGGCAATCCCTACTCCTAGCTTCACACCAACTCACTATATGTGGGCCAGCCAGCCAGGTGTCCCGCCTACATCAATACCACATTATGTTACTCTAACACCTCCCTGCTGAGAGACACCTCTTGCATTCAAGCACTGCATGATAATTAACACACAACTTTACATACACACATTGCTGCATTTTTCAGCCTGAAACCTGACACAGTCTGATATATCTCTTAGATAAACCAGAAACCAGTTTGTTTGATTGCATTAAAGCTTGCAGAATAAACAGACAAATGGGGGGAAGGGGTGGGCAGCAGAACATTGCTACAATGCTCCCAATGATTTTAGAAAAGGCGTTATTACCATGGTCATAATTTGTTTTAAAACAGCATGTTCTATATAGTATTGTAGAATAAAGAGGATTTTATTATTTATTAGAGCGCTAAAATATAGTCACCGAAGCAAGATTAAAGACTACAACAATCTGATAGATGTAGCAAGACACGGTCAGACTAACTGTAAATATACTATTTCAATACAACTCAATTTGTTACAGAAAATACAATTTATTTTTTTAATAATCTGTCACCATGTGCAGGTCTGCACATCAGCATGAACATTTACTATAGTGGACAAACTGGGCCACAAGAAAAAAACCTCAAACAGGTAAGGATACAAGGGTTTGTAAACAGAAAATAGAATCCTGTATTTAGGTTGGGTACACACTACAGTGTTATCAGCCGATTATTGGGTCAATCAGACGATAAACGACTGGTTAGCCCGATATCACATTAGTGTGTATGCTACAATGATGAACGATTATCGTTCCAAAGCACATTGCATCGTTTCATTTGATTTTTAAACCAGAATAAAAATCTCATTCATCGATGAAACAATGTTGTTCCAATTCTGCAGTGTGTATGTAACTACACTCACAACCGACAGCGTCATAGATCTCTATGGAATGTGCATAGTCACCATCTTTTTAGAAGATGGTTATGACAGCTGAAGAGCACAGATCTGAACGGTAAATCGTGTAAAATGTGTTTAGTGTGTACACATGAATCAGCATGTTGATCGAGAAACCCCCCCCCCCCCCCCACACACACCTGAGTCATTGGTAAAACTCTTCAAGATGTTGCATTGAAAGAAATTTTATGAAGCGTGTACCCAAAATTCATATCACTGGAGACCAGATCACCTAGTGTATTCAGTCATTGGTCATCAGGGAAAAAAATGGAATAACCAGATCTTTCCAAATTGGCCAGTCTATCTTCAGCAATCAAGAAGGATGAAAAGGTCTCTACAATTTCATTTATCATGAATACATATGCAAGTGTTTCGACAAAATGACAGGAGATATGTTTGCCACTTTAAAAAAACCTGGATCTCTGATCCCACAGCACACTATTGCACTCTGATCAACCATTTTAGATTCACAAATGTTCTTGATGGGGCTTTAAACTACTAGCAAGAACTCTAAAGAATCCTTTCTATCCAGATTAGAGTAACTCAAACTCCTTTGAATCATAATAAGCTTCTGAAACACACACATATATTCAGTGTTCTCTCCAAAAAAATTGCCAGCCGGGTGGCATTAAGCAGCAGCCGGGTAGGGGCACTTGTAATTCATTGCAATATTAAGGAAAAATGTTGGAGGTTATTGCCCACACCTGCCAGGACTGGTCAGACTGGTGGTCTGTGGTCGAACACACACTTCTGGCTGTAGTGCTGCTCACAACATATAGTGTGTTATAGTAGGAGAAACAATGGTTTATTATAGTTCTATTATAATAGGACTCTGATGGGCTCCAAGAGCTGGGTGGCAAGCAAAAACAGTCGGGTGGAGCACCCGGGAAATAGGTGCTGGGGAGAAGAGAGCGAGTGAGTGTGTATGTACGTACAATATATATATATATATATATATATATATATATATATATATATATATATATATATATATATATACACACACACACACACACACACAGAAACAGTGAATAGTATACACAACCTTATTGCAGTTGCAGGTATTGCAGTTGCAGGTATTTGTAACGTGAAGCCTGAAATCAAACTAAATGATGTCAGACTATTTTCCACTTTTCTGTGGCCTTGCAACCCCCAGGACTCAATATAATAACCCGATTGCATAAGTATGTACACCCTTTCATAATAGGACTCTGTTTAGCATTCAAAATCATGTTCAGGAAATTAGCATACACCTTATCATACACCTGCCAGCAATGAAAGTGACTGTGATTAACCCCAAATAAAATGAATCTGTTCTTATAAGATTTCCTTATCTAAGGGATCTCCTTGTTCAAAGGTATCATTTAGGAGAGGGGTATAAAATAATTTCAAAGATATTACCATGGTACACTGTAAAAAATATCATCAATAAGTGTAGAAAATGTGGCACAACAGGGACATTGCCAAAATCAAGACATCAAAGTCAACGCCGGGACAAGGATAAAACTAATCAGGGATGCTACCAAGAGGTCTACAACAACATTTAAAGAGTTGCAGGAATTTCTGACATGGTCTCTCCCCATGTGACAACAATCCTGCACTTATCTAAGCTATCGGGTAGGGTGGCATAATAGAAGACATTTCTCAAAAAAACAATATCCAAATTCATCTAAATTTTGTAAAAGACAAAAAACATTCTATCACCCCAAACCATGTTTTATAGTCTGATGAGACCAAGGATGAACTTTATTGGCCTTCATTCGAACAGATTTTTTTTATTATTACAGAGTACAAGTGTACACCAATGACTTTCCCCCAATGTAAAGTGAATGTAAGCGAATGGAGTTTAACAGTTTTACAACGAAGGCATTCCTACAGTCTATAGACCTCCACTAAGACCACTAGTTATTACGTAGTAAAAACAAGCAATAATTCTACTCTTTACACACTAATAACTTACTTAACTACTGGATACTGATCTGAGTTTATTTATAATATTATATCGCCGTCAACAAAAATATATGGTAGATATAATGCATTGACAAATGCAAGGATTCTGAGAAATATGGCGCTATGAGGTAATGGATGATGTTGGGGAACAAACTGGAAAAATTCTGACTGTTCAATTCTTGAATTCCTTCCAGCATCACTGAGGCCTGAAAGTGGGGCCAGAAGACGTCTGACAAACATGCCTTAAGCAGCCACCTTCTTTAACAATTTAGCAGCAGTTCCGATAATGATCCAATAGATTTTGATCAGATTATTACTGGGCATGGGGGTTGTTTTAGGATCACATATGCTGCAACATAAGGCTAATTGCCTGATATCGCTGTATGTGTGACCAGTATAAGTAACGACTGGGTGGTTGTTCCAAGGTGAATCAAGCAAGCCAAAAAGGTGCTTTTTATAATTGCTACTTCCTACTGGTTGGGCAACTACCATTCAGTAACCACAACCATAAGTACCAATTCTGACTTCTCCACAGCAGTTTGAACACTAGAGTAGGACCTTCCAAAAAATAAAAAATACACCTCAACAGTAACATTAACTTTCAGTGAAATCACTCTACTGCCTTAATTCTAAATTTACACCACTTATGTTCCAAAACACTAATACTTTCTAAACTACAATTTTGAAATTGACATAACTTGTAACATTCTTTATTATAGATCAAAATTCTTTTAAAAGCAATTATGAACAAAATATAGGTGTTCCTATAACACATAAAACACATTTGGGTGACAACCATTAAAGTGTATGGAATTTGAGGAAAAGTGTGTTATTTGAGACTGTTAGGATTATGAAGTTCTCAATGTTTTATTAATGGGTTTTTTCGTTCTTTAAATGTACAGTACAATGAGCCACCTAGTTTTCATTCCAGAAAGAAAGTGCTTATGAGGTTTTGTCTTCAAAACATAAAGAACTTGTAAATAAACGTGATGACACGAATGTCCATTGTGCAGCATAGAAATGAATGAAAAGTAGTGAAGTATGATGTAAGATGGTCGGCAGGCCATGTAGCAACCTGGATACTTTCAGAACACAGACTGACAAACTCAAACAATATGATAATATAGGACTACAAACACAGTTGATTTTAGCCCATTTGGTAAAGGGAATGACACAGCAACGTATGGGATGGTTGAAAGATGGGTGTATCTATAAGGCTGATGACTGGACATGCACTGGAAGTGCTCAGACACGTGTAATGGAGATAAGCTGAAGTGGTCATAGCCGCTGTGAGGCTCTGATTGCACTTACCCTCCACACTGCGTAGCCGCGGCCCCCCTCCAGGTCCATGCACCGGTCCGTCCGCCTTGTGCTCCCCAACTTCTCCCGCTCCTCTCCAGGAGCTTCCAGTCTGTCCGGGCGCACCCTGCACCCCTCCTCCCAGCAGCGGCTTCCGCATCCACCGCTCCAGCACTCGCGAGATCTTCCGCCCTCGGCACTGCGCTCCAGGCCTCGTCCTGGCCCGCCAATCAGGTCAGAGAAGTCTGCTGCTCCTGATACAGCACATGCACACACAGAGATAACCCTATACCAGTGTTGGCTAACCTATGACACTCCAGGTGTTGTGAAACTACAAGTCCCAGCATACCCTTCCAGCAATAAGCTGCTATATATTGGCAAAGCATGCTGGGACTTGTAGTTTCACAAATATCTGGTCTGTCACAGGTTAGCCAACACTGCCCTATACAGCAAGTAAATAACGTAGTGCTAGTGCGTGCTTAGACAATCTCGGTTCATATGCGGTTGTACTAAAGTATGGAAAAGTAATTAGAGAGGTATAAGATTAGACAGAAAAGAGAGACAATTGGGAAGGAAAGCAGCAGGAGTATTAGGACATGTAAATACCCATGGCAATGTTCCTTCAGGGCCTGATTTAGCATAATCCACTACTCTGCGGATTCAAAATAGCTGTAAATTTACGTAAACTTGCAAACATGCCAAAAAATATATTTTAAATTCAGGTTTTATTGGTAACTATTTATGGAGACATTTGATACTTTTCATACCTGCATGTGTGTTTTGTTTTTATCATATATGTTTAAATCAAACACAGATCTGCTAGCCCACAGGGTGGTATATACAGTATGCTTAAAGTTACTCTTCATATAGTGTAATCAGACGGCCAAACAGAATCCATACTCAACATGTAACCAATGATAGTGCAGGTTGTTCCATTTTAGTTTTTATATCTGTGCAGTCTGTTATGCCGGGCATTGTACTGTATACATTTGTAAAAGGACATATATTTGGCCACATAATAATAATTACCAAAATCCAAATTGCTACTAATATCAGCA
The DNA here is from genome assembly GCF_038048845.1 of Mixophyes fleayi. Taxonomy (NCBI): domain Eukaryota; kingdom Metazoa; phylum Chordata; class Amphibia; order Anura; family Limnodynastidae; genus Mixophyes; species Mixophyes fleayi. Next base: position 285,064,447 of record NC_134403.1, read on the forward strand.
CACAATATTTGACAACAGGAATGTTTAAAACTCTATTCGGGGGTTTTTGTTTTTTTTGTTGTTTAAAGGAAAAAATGCAATAAAATTTTACCTGATTTAAAAAAAAAAACTCTATTCGGAGAATATAGGTTGAATATATATGTTGCATAATGTACATGAGGATTAGTTGTTTTTAGGATGTATGAATTTGAGATAGGTGCAATTAAGCAGAAATGTTACATATAAGATTAGTTCATCTGTACTTCCTTAGACAGTGGGACAGAGACCACTTGTATGCGCCGCAATTAATTGACTGGTAATAAACAATACAAGGCCCATGATGGTGTCGTGGATGTGTCCCTCCAGGCCAGTATCACTACAGATGTGAACACCAATGGCTGGTGGGTCCATCCTAGGAATAAACAAATACAGGCTCACTGGTGGAAGTCGAGTCTTCTAACCTCAGAACGGAAGGTGGTCTAAATAGCTCTGCAGAATATATATAGAGAAAACCAGTCTTTGTTGTCTTTGACAAAACAAGAGTAATGAGATAACAGGAGGGAAGGCATAGTATTCCTTTATGGAGTATTATGATGGAAATCCTATTATGGGCAGGAAACTTATTTTATATCACCCAACTATACCTCTCCTCTCCTGATCTCTCTCCCTCCCTCCTCTCTAGGGTTTCCGCGTGCCTCTCTGCCATCTCCTCCTGGATGTCCTCCCGCTTCCTTAAACTTAACCTCGCCAAAACTGAGCTTATAGTTTTTCCTCCCCCTCATACCTCATCCCCTTCTGACCTCTCCATCACTGTCGACAACTCCTCTATCTCCCCTGTCCCCCAACTTCGCTGCCTTGGTGTTATCCTCGACTCCTCTCTCTTCTTTGGCCTCCACATCCTCTCCCTTGCTAAGTCCTGCCGCTTCCAGCTGCGTAACATCGCTCGCATCCGGCCCTTCCTCTCCCAAGACGCCACCAAATGTCTCATCCACTCTCTGATCATCTCCCGCCTGGACTACTGCAACCTCCTCCTCACTGGCCTCCCCCACTCTCATCTCGCTCCCCTTTGATCTGTTCTTAACGCTGCTGCTAGACTTATTTTCCTTTCTCGCCGCTCCTCTTCTGTCTCCCCCCTCTACCCAGCCCTTCACTGGCTCCCATTCCCCTTCAGAATCCTCTTTAAACTCCTCACACTCACATACAAGGCCCTCGCCAACTCCACTGCGCCCTACATCTCTACTCTCCTCTGTACTCACACTCCATTCCGCCCTCTCCGTTCTGCCTCTGACCGTCGCCTCTCTTCCCCCCTTATTACCTCCTCCAAGACTTCGCCAGCGCTGCCCCCCTCCACTGGAACAAGTTCCCTCCTTCCATCAGAACTTCCCCCAATCTGTCCAGTTTCAAACGGGCTTTAAAAACTCACCTTTTTCTTAAAGCCTTTCAGTCTCTCACTTAACTTCCTACCTTATCTTCTGCCTCCGTCCCCCTACTCTCCCCTGTGTCTCTCTGTCTGTCTGTCCACCCCTCCCCTTAGATTGTACGCTCCTCTGAGCAGGGCCATCTCTCCTCCTGTTTCCACCACTCCTAACTCTGCTCTCCAGCTACTTAGCCCTCCTCCTCGAGGACCCTCCACCCCCTGTCCCCTCTGGGGGTCTCCCTGGCTTCCTCGCCCTCCTTCTTGGGCTCCGTTGTTTGCGGATCCTCCCTCCCCCTTCCCCCGCCCTCTCTAGCTGTGCATTGAGCTTACTGAGTTACTGTGCTTACTGTTTACTGTACTATCTCACCTTGTACTGTAACTCGTTTGTCCCTGTACGGTGCTACGGACACCTTGTGGCGCCCTATAAATAAAAATGAATAATAATAATAATTTAAAGGGAGTACATTATTGAGGCTGTCTTAAACAATGCAGACTGTATAAGCAGTTAAATGGTGGAGCTGCTGCATGAGCTCTGAACTCAGAAATATTACAAACCTTAGTGAAGGAATAGAAAAATAAATAGAAAAAGCTTTGTGTTTTTATAATGGCAACTTCAATCAATAGAGAGTTACTTGTCTTTGCTTAAGGTTCCAGGACAAGAAAACAAAAAGGATCTTCCATGTGACCTTTATCTTTCCTCCATTTCCGTTGATCTTGGGGATGCTGAGGCTATTTTGAGAGAACAGAGCAAACATTTTCATGATTCTTCCATGATGGCCAAGGAGACTAGGTGGGGACTAGGTACTCTGCCCGATGATCTCTCCTCCTCACAGATTACTGTCTCACCCACAGTGTTGGTCTTCAGGGCCACTTGACTTACTGTTACAAGTTGCTCAGGCCTTCTTTGTGCTCATGTGTTTTGATAAACTGTACAGAAGTGAATAAAGTTTGTAGCAGTTTCCAGCCCATGGGTATTTATCACCACGATGGCAAGGGAACAGGAAAATAGAAAATGTATTTCGTACTTTTGTAATTTTCTATTCGTGGAACAGAACAGTGAGCCCAAGGAATCCCACCTTTATTTATTTGCCAAGTCAAGTAAAAGACTGATAGTATATCCCATATGTGACAGGATGCACCCTATCGTGTTGCTGGGGACTGACTGGACTTACCTTGTCACCTTCCACTTTCTTTATCCCAATTACACTCCTCGATGCAGTAGGAGGAGTTCTGCTGCCACCACTAGGCATCTTCACCAGCGCCTAGAACCGCTTCCTCTGGGTAACTGCCGCTGCTATTGCACCCCCTTGCTGGGCACCTGGGCTGGTACACCTGACCTCTTCCTTTAGATCAGGATTGCTGTGGATGGGTCCCCCTGGCCTCTTACAATAGCTGCAGCTGCAGGGTAGTGGTCAGAGCATTGTCATTAGATGCTGGGTCCAAACCTCAGAACAGCCGGATAATGGATTAGATTGGTCTAATCTGTAGGTCACAGGAATTATAGCAGGTAAGTAGGTGTCAAAACAGGATCTTGAACCAGTGATGTTTTATTATCTTAAGTGGTCCCTACAAGGACTGTTACATGCTAGTTTGAGGCCACTTATTATTCCTGTCGCCTGTCCTGTCAACAACTTAACCTCTTCATTGCTAGCAGCCTCTAATTATACACAAGACAGTGCTAAAATAATAGAATTTCCCAAGATTATGGGGCCTAACACTCCTTCAACATAAACACCTTGGATAAGTGACAGCTGAAGTGGCACAGGGATCAAGAGCAAGAGTGGAATCATGTCTGTAATACTTTTTTTTTTTATAAGAACTTTATGTGAACATAAGATTTTGTGCAAAAGTCAGTCAAGTACTTGACAGGAAGGAAGGAGCCCAGAGGAGAGAGACATCGCTGGAGCACACTGCTGGCTGAAGTGAAATAACATTGTTCCATCTGTGAATAAGATTTTCAGTTCAGTTTGAAAAGCTTGATTTTATGTACTTTAGAACGATAATCGTTTATTGTTCCAGGGTACACACTACTGTAATATCAAGACAATCAGTTGTTTATCGTCTGATTGCCCCGATAATCAGCTGAAAAAACAGTAGTGTGCACCCAACCAAACAAAATTTACATCAATCTGTAATTTCCCAAATCACTGACTGTTTACATTGTTCAGAGGTTTACTATCTCACTCAGGGCCGCCGAGAGGGGGGGGGAGCGGGTACTATTTACCCGGGCCCGGGTATGCCAGGGGGCCCGGGGCTGCACTGCCGATTTTTTTAAATTTTTTTTTTATAAAAAAAAACTTTTTCCATGTTGGGGGGGGGGGGGGGGGGGGTAGGGTTCGGTCCGGGTTCGGGCTCGGGGTTGCGCTACTGTAGTGCCGGCCGCGGCGCACAGACAATGCGATGACGTCACGTGAGACTGTGCTCTCGCGTGACTTTGTGGAACTTGTTTACATCCTGTGACCGTGCCTGTAAGGAGCGCGAGTCAAAGCGCTGTTTTCTGAGCAGGGAGCAGGGAGCAGGGAACAGGGAACAACAATGTAAGTAGAATTATTATGTGTAACACATCCAAAGCAAAGATTAATGTTCCTTATTTGTTTCCTCTATAAATTCGTGGACCACACTTTTTGGAAATGAATATTCTACCACCATATTCTTAGACATCAGTGTCTTCTGAAGGGAACTGTGCTGAAAATACTACAAGTATAGGTAGGATAGGTGTCCAAAACAGAGGATTATAGGGATGGAGCACAGAGAGTGGTTTAAGGTGTGAGAGAACTGTGGGAGGGGATGGTGCAGAAACTAGACACTTTTAAGAGACGTTTTCTAACTGAACATTTTCTAATCAGAAAATGTTCAGTAGGTGAAGTACTGTGCGTCCTTTTCCAATGCCTCCCATCGTCCTCGTGATTTGTCCCTTATTATAGGGAGCTTCAAGAAGTTTTAATTTCTCTGTCAGAGAAACAGATCATCATCATCATCTATTTATATAGCGCCACTGATTCCGCAGCGCTGTACAGAGAACTCATTCACATCAGTCCCTGCCCAATTGGAGCTTACAGTCTAAATTCATTTTATGTCACACAAAAGTGCCCCCATATACTCCCCCATATGTCATGCTCCGGCAAGCGGGCGCTGCACCAATGGTGTACGCAGCAATGCAGGTTTTTTTCGGTAGGAAGGTGGACTAGTGCTTTTAACCTGGTAGACATGGGGCCGGACACAATTATGCATAGCCATGCCCCAATTGTGTAACCACTCCCACCATAGCCACGCCCCCTTTTTGCGGCAAAAATTTTCTGGCCTGCGTCAGGGGGCCCCATGAGGTTTCTGTACCGGGGCCCTGAATTCCTCTTGGCAGCCCTGATCTCACTTGCATCCTGTGCCTGAGAGAGATAGGAAATCTAACAGCAAGTCTAGCAACCCCCTTCTGTGCATTCAGGCTAAAGGATGTGTTGGACACTCACAAATCAAAACGCCTAATTAACATGGGAGAGTCTTTCTTTAAAAACGTTACAAAAAACAAGCTTCTTCCAACATGGCATATTATCTCATAAATCAATACATGAATATGAAAATAAATACATGTACACTCCTTCTGGTGCTGAGCGCCAGTTACCAACTGGCGCCACAGTGCCCGTACATTAAATATTTACATTTAAATTAATAAATATACCCTTTTATACATTTTAATTCCTTAGTGCTGAGTTTTAACCCATTCGATGCTGCAGAAGTCATCTTGGCCATGTGGAGGTTGAGGGGGACCTGACCACATATATTGTTTATTTTTCCATTCCCTGTGCTTTATTTGTATTTATCAATAGGGGCTTAGTACTATGCTACAGTCCAGGAAAAAAAATACAGTATAAAAACAATTTATCTTTTTTGACCTATTGTGCCTGCTATATAGTTTCACATTCTAAAGGAAATGTCTACCCCAATTCTTTATAAGTTATGGTTTTAGAGACTAAACATTTTTTGTTTTACATATTTAATATGCAACGGCGAGCATTTAAACTGTATATATGTATTTCAGCCTTGTCATTCATCATTAGATGTGACAGTTTTATGACCAAGCTAATGTTTAGCTGGAGTGATTTCATTAAATATCAAATTGCTACCTGAATATTCTCAGTACTTCATATTTCTCTAATATTGTCCATCTTGTGACAGCTTACAGAACTGAGATATGACATTTTAAAGCTGCTGGGATATTATATACATGAACTATTGAGATATTGTTGATGATTTCTTTAGTAGTTTTCAAATATTTACACTAAAAATCACAAAGAACGGACCCGTTTTACTTAGTAAAAGGAGACTCGTTAACTGTAATGTTGTGAAGTGGCTCAAGCAGCAAGATTGTATAGATTTTATTAAAAAGAAAAAAAAAATGCAAATGATGCACACTAAGAACCTGATGTAGAATATGTTTCAATTCTTGTGTAGTAGGTGGCTGCATATACTGTATGCTTTAAGCATTTAAGTACAAAGATTAAATATATATATTTAAAAAACATTTTTTGTGTGGGGGGGGGGGGGGGGGGGGTTAAAAAAGATTTACAGTTTTTATTATGTACCTTTGCATAAGGCTGAAGCAAGCCGCAAGTTTTATGCTTCCTAAGAGGCATATCTGGAGAAGCGGCCTGCTCTAAATAGGCAAAGTTGTACTTGCACACACACATGTTATGGTAAACTTACACATTGTTTTACTGTGCATAATTTTATTTTTGTGGGACAAAAATTGGCCTTATGCTTATGTCGAGAGCACCAAGTTGTTTGATAAATTCTCTAATGAGTTTGCCGCCGTGTAAATGCCTCCGCGCAACCCAGGATTGTTCCTCCGGGCCACGACACTTCCACTGTACCGGGAAATGGATTTGCACCTGGACCATTTTAGAATCAAGAATTTTTTCCACCACAAATCACTGATGATCCTCCAAGTTAAAAGGCTGAGATCTTCGTAAGTAGCAGACCCTACATTTTCAAGCAGGGATAGCAGGCTTCAGGAGAGAACAATGGAAAGTGTTCGGAATCCTAAGAGAATGGGGAAGCTTCAACCTGAAGGCGACAGGATTGACCTGTTTAATAATAGAAAAAGGTCCAATGAATCTAGGGACAAGTTTTTTACAGGGTTGTTTGAGCTTGATATTATGAGTGGAGAGCCAGACCTTTCGACCCAGTTTAAAAGAGCAAATTCTTCAGTAACGGTCTGCAAACCTTTTAGGCTGGAAAGAGACCTGTAGTAAAGCAGAGTGGACTTTCTTCCAGATAATCCTGAGGTGAGAAGCCAAGGAACGTTTCTCCAAGAGGTCAGAATGGTTGAGAGAGTACAAGGAGTTGGACTGTGGCTGGAACCCGAAATTGCAGAAAAATGGAGAGATGCAAGTGGAGGAATGACATGAGTTGTTATATGCAAACTCGGCCCACAGGAGCAAAGATGACCAATTGTCTTGAAATTTGGAGGTATAAAAGCGTAGAAACTGTTCTAAAGATTAGCTCTTTCAGTCTGTCCGTTGGACTGAGGATGATAGACTGATGAGAGGCTGATGTAATCCCAAGGAGGCTACAGAAGGACTACCAGAATTGGGCAACAATTTGGGAGCCGCGGTCTGAAATAATATCAACATGTAAGCCATGGAGATGGAAAACATGCTGTATAAAGAGTACAGCCAGACTCTGAGCACTGGGAAGCTTGGCCAATGGAATAAAATGGGAGATCTTACTGAAACGGTCCACTACTACCCAAAATGGTGTTGTTTCCTGAAGAACATGGCAGATCCACAACAAAAATCCAATGACAAATGCGTCCAGGGTTTCGCAGTGGCCAGTTGCTGGAGTCCACCCCTTTGTGGATGAAGGCTGTAATGGTAGCCACCAGATCAGAAGAGGCTCGGATGAATCTTGTGTAATAATTTGCATTCATAAGATCTTGGAAGACGGCGCGCATTACACAGGATGAAAGGCATGACCAAGTACTCATAATGGCCAGATTAAGTGTTGAAAGCAGTCTTCCACTCATCGCCTTCCCTAATGCGGATGAGGTTTTAAGCACCGTGTAGATCAAAGTTGGTGTAGACAGTAGCATCTCTAAGTTGATTGAACAAAACTGAGATGAGTGGGAGCGGATAGGTGTTTGTAATGGTGACTACTGTCCTTTTTAGACACAAAAAAACACCTGGCTCCCACTGGGGATTCAGAAGGTTTAATAAAACCTTTCTGTAGATTTTCCTCCACATATCCCTGCATTGCCTTAGTCTCAGGTCCAGAGAGTGAGTATAACCTTCCTATAGGCCAGTGGTTCCCAACCGATGGTACGCATACCCCCGGGGGTACATGCTGGGCGGTTCAGGGGTACTCCAAAAATAATAAGTAATGGCAGATTGGAGAGAGGCCCTGCTCTCTGCTATTCTGTCTCTGATTGGGTGAAACAATGAACATGACTGAGGTTGCTAGGAGACTGGGAAAATGCAAGAATCGGAGGTGACGGCTGAGATGTGAGTAGTTCTGTTCTATATCACCAGCCAATTACAGAGATCATTTTAACAGCTAATAGAGACGTCAGACTGTTCAGTATTTAAAAACAGCTATTTTAAAAACAAGGGGTACAATTTATAGAAATGGGTTCAAAAGGGGTACACAAGTCGAAAAAGGTTGGGAACCACTGCTTTAGGCAATTTAGACCCTGGAATTAGAATAACGGCGCAGTCAAAGTCACAGTGTGGAGGCAGAGAGTCAGCCACCTTTTTGGAAAACACATCCTGAAACTTACAATAGGGGAAAGGAAGTTGTTCAGGAAGGGGCTGCAGAAAACGAAGAGACAGGGTCAGACAATTTTAAGAGCAATGGGAATTCCAGCGGACAATCTCTCCTAAGTTCCAATCAATAACTGGGTTATGAAGATGGAGCCAGGGATGACCCAGAATTAGTGCAACAGAAGGGCAGTAAATGAGACAGACACAGGGTTTCGGAATGAAGAGATCCCATCGCTAGTGGTAATGGCGAAGTCTTGTAGGAAATCCTGCCCTTGGGTAAAGGGCACATCCAGACCACAAACTGTGATTGTAGTGTTGATTTTCACAAAAGGAATCCCGAGAGACTTGGCAAAACCAATATCTAAAAAATTCCCTGTGGCACCGCTATCTAAAATGGCTGAGATGAGACAAAATCTCTCTCCTACCCCGGAGGTTGCGTTACTGCAGCATTACCCCCCCCAGTTTCCATCATATGCTAAATATGTCTTTAGTCATATTCTGATTGCCGCAAGAGCGTCCTTAGCTCAAGGTTGGAAGTCACCACAGATACCCTTGATATCGAAAGTAGTGGCCAAGGTGCAATTCAGCTTTGAAATGGAGACAGAGGGGATGCCCTACTCCACTGCCACCTCGTCCCCGATAATGAAGTGGTTCAGTTGGCATGTGTATGTTACGGACGGAGAGGGAGCGCGTCCAGACCGAATAGACTCTGATTTACTACCTGCATCTCCTACACTTAGCGAAGTTCCCCAATGTCCCTATTAGTAGTTCCATGGTGACCATTCGACCAGTGTAACTTTCACGAATTGGAAGGGATCCTATTAGGTTCCCTCCCTCATGTGTTCAATATGGCTTAACAGCAGAATTGTTTAATGTGTTCCCCCCACTATGTACCCCTTCAATCCTTCCCCCTTTTTATTTTGTGTCCTTTCCTTACCCCCCATCCCTTTCTTCTTTCTGTACCCCATAATTTTTGAAAAATTAATAATAAAAATACTATTGAAGTTAAAATGGCTGAGATGGCGGTGGAGCGTGAGCCAAAAGCAATATGAGCGGGAACTAATAAGGCATTTTGGAAGAAATAAACTGCAGACCTAGATGAACCTCTTCCACATTCTCTAGGTCTGTTCTTTTCCCAACTTGCTGGGACAGGAACGAAGAAGGTGACCTTTGTTCCACAGTATAAACAAAGACCTAAGGTACGTCTCATAGTTCTTTCCTCTGGAGAGAGGCGATAATTCCCAGATGCATAGGTTCTGCCACTTCCATAGTAGGAGGAGACTCAGAAAGGAGTGTATCTGAGGTAGGTGCTTCCTTCTCAGCTCTTCTTTCTTTGATGCGTCTATTAACCTTTATAGGGAGTTACATAAGTCCCTCCAGAGAGGTAGGTGAAGGGTATTGAACCAGAGAGTCCTTATTTTGATTTGACAAGCCTAAACCGAACTGACTGCGTAATGCAGGGTCGTTCCACTCGCTATCAGCGGAGCCCGGCCTTGCTTTAGTGATCTGAGTTGGGATTCAGCAGAAGCCACCCGATCTGGGTCATCATACAGGAGACCTAAGACATTGAAGAACGTATCCACTGATCTTAATGAGGGACTAACAACTTTACATTAAGAATATCAATATTAAGGATCCAAGATTATAAATCTGTTAGGCTATCCTTGACGTATGGATCATTAGAGTAATACTAATTCCAGGACATTGCTTTCATCTAGATCATTATAACCAATTAAGGGGAGTAAATCACGAAATTAAGGGTAACAATAATTAGCAGAGATTGCAAATATGTACTAAACCCTTATACCTCGCTGATAACATATATTAAAAGGAGTCCAAGCACATCCAGAGTTTTAACTCACTTCAATCACTAATTCACTATATTTTGCATATTTTAATATTAGATTTACTGTTTTAACAATACCAATAAAGGTTATATTTTAAAAAGTACATGATGCCATATAAAGATTAATAGGTAGAAGGGAAATAAAGTGCACCGTTGAAACAACTTCGTCTTTTTCTTTTGACTCAATGAGGGACTATCAGAAGGCAAGCTGAAAGTCCAGGAGTGAGGTTCACCCTGAAGAAGCGAAATTACTATTCCCACTCTCTGTTGCTTGGAGCCGAAGGAGCGCGGCCGTAGGCAAAAAAAGTTTGCAGTTCTCCTTAAAGTTGCTAAACAAACTTCTGTCCTCAGAAAATTGGTAAATCCAACTTGGGCTAAACAGTAGGTGCCAAAGTGACCTGTGAGGTTCTGGAGGCTTCTTTTTGTGCAGATAAGTGGTTTGACAGACCTTGGACCATCTGGGATAAGGTTTGAATCTTGATCAGCCAGCACCTGGGCTAGAGAAGGATTTGTCCCGCTTTCATCTATGTAAGTGAGTTCTTCCAGATTCTTCACTGGCCGGTTATAATGTCACGGTTAACGGCAATTGTCGTAAGCTTGTAGAACAGGTGGTAGAGGTCTTCACCTAAAGCAGCCACCTTTCCCATAGAGCTTGTTGAGCTCACAGGTGCTCAGATGCCCTCTTATGCTCTGCGTAGTACAAGCTTATGAATATAACCGTAGCGCGGACAAGGGGATGATGGTAGGAGATAAGCGAAGTCAGAGACAAACCGATGTCATAGGGCACAAGCAGGCAGCGAGGCGAGGTGAGGTCCAGGCAAAGGGTCAGGTCCGGCAGAAAGACAGGATATCCGTGTCACAGGCAGAAGTCAGAGTCGCAAGTAATAAATCACGGTCCAACAAACAAGCCAAGGGTCATACACAAAAGTACAGGAACAAAGTACAGGAGCAGGTCAGCAGCCAGGAAACTGAACACTAAACCGGCAGGGAGGCTAAGCCCACCCTGCCTTAAATACCTAGACTGCCCAATCAGAATTAAGGAGGTGCTGAGTTTTAATCAGCCACCTGAGACTGTAAATACATAGCTAATTTAATCTGCGCCTGGCTGCCTCTAATGCCGGGACGCAGGGCTGTCAGTGAGAGTGTCCCGACCATTGCCACGGTGACGGCCGGGACCTATAAATCTGGAAGTGACGCCCCGGCTGTTGCTATGACAGCCGGGACGCAAACAGGAGACATGAGCCACGGATTGCCATGACTCGAAACACTGACACTTCGAAAGGATGCGGACTCTGCAACTAAAAAAACCATGTGTCCATCAAGTACTGGCCTCTGGCTGCTAATGCTTTCCGGCCCACCAGCACAACTATACACTCCAACAGAGTAAAGGGCGTACCGCCCCACTCACTCATCATCAATGCGTATAACCAAATTTTGTGAGAAACGAGGGGGACAGACTGGTTAGGGTGATATTAATACCTCGTTTCACCACATTCCTCCCCCACTTTTTTAGCCCTTGTTCCCCAGTAGCTCCATTGCCCCAAGTAAACCTTTCTAACCCAAGTTTAAAGTCTCTGGCCTGTTGTGGTTTCACCTGGGTCTGATGGTATTGTAGACAGTAGTACAGAGTTCCTTAATCTCCCACCAGGGTCCCATGGGTGCAGGCATATCATCCCACACAGCTGGAGTGGGACTTTAAGCTGCCCTGTGTCATAAAATGAGACAACATTAAAACTGGGCCACTCCTGTGTACACATCCATGGTAGGAGAGTTGTAGTCCAACATCCCTTGGGTGCCTTGCTCACCCTTAAATGCCCAACTGCAAATAGTCTTTTGGCATGTACTCTGTTTCTGCAAACCATGCTCCTCTCCCCCACACATTTGAGTGAAAACTGCCCAGGGGCCGGAAAACTTTAAGGCACCTTGTCCGGTTGTTTCTGGCCTCCCCAAACACTCAAGGGACAACTGGGGGGGGGGGGGGGGGGGGGGACAGACGGACGGAGTGTGAATCCTCATTGGACCCAGACTTGTCCTCCTGGAAGCAAACCAGAGTGGATGTTCCAGTGCAAGCCTCTGGTATGGGGTCCTGGGTTCCCAGATTTGGAGCTGGAGTGCGATGCTTCAAAGCTTGTGGGGCTGGTGAATCTTGCTGTGCTGGTGCCCTCTCAGACACCCACTCAGTCAACATCTCATTCGCCAATTCTGCATAGGGAAAGATGTAGCAGTAGTTTTCCCAGGGCCCCATGGTAGTGGCCCCTGACATAACAATTCCTTTAGCCTTTTCCAATAATTCTGTCATACAATCTGTAATCATGATTTCTGCTGAGATCATGTTAAGCAAGTTTATGATTCTTTTTTGTCACAATTTGGTACAGCTGTACACCATTTGCACTGGAGAGCACGCATGCGATATCCTGTGTTAATTCATTAGATAAAACATTTTCAGACACAACAGGGGTGAATAACTCAGACAGTGTCTCAGGTGCCAATAACACTGGCTAATTATCAGAAGATGCTACTACATGGTGCTTACTTGGTAGCTCTTTTCCATCCAAGTCACCAAATGGGAGGATTTCTCCTAATCCTGAGTAGTCAGAGGTACACATCCTCACCAAGCAGTTCTTCTCCAGCCTCCCCTAAGATAGTATCTTGGGCAGCTGTGTATAATCCACTGGGATGGACCTCCGCGATTAACAGACTGAGCAGTCCTTTTTTTTAGAATGCAACAAAAGATATTGTAATTGACATTTTTCAGGATTCATTTGATAACATTGATCCTGCCACATTTCAATGTCAGTAAGTCCTTGTCGCCACACCTCATCCTCTGCTTCTTCAAAACTCTGTTGCAGATATTGCATTTGTTCCCAGAGACTAAAGGCATTGATGGGATTCTCCTAATCATTTAAAAGATGTTTGAGAATATCCCTGTGAGTGCTATACAGGCAAGGTACACCTCGGATCTGGCATTCCACTATCAGCTCCGCCATACTCATGGTCTCTAGTGGATCTGTAGAATCTGCTTATGGGACAGATTCTATTAGTACATTTGCAGGGGATTCATCAGGCATGTCCCAGTGCTGTAACAGTACATTTTCGTCTTGTTTGTACTGCTATTGTTGAAACTGTATTTTCCCTTGGCCAGTTCTGCATAGTACAAATAGGAGGATTTATACTTACGATAAATCGGTTTCTCTGATTCCATCTGGGGGACACTGCTAACCATGGGGTAGAGTAGGGTAGGGAGGAGTCTGGCACCCAAATAGTTAATCTTTTGCTGCTGACAGGCACAGAGAAACCGATTTATCGTAACTATAAATCCTCTTTTCTCTTTCATCCATCTGGGGGGACACTGCTAACCATGACGACTTACTAAAGCAGTCCCTCTGATGGGTGGGACCGCTCTGATCGCCCCGCACGTAGAGCATTACGGCCAAATGAGGCGTCCTCAGACGCAAAAACATTAAATTGGTAGAATTTTGTGAAAGTATGGACCGAGGACCAGGTAGCTGCCCTGCAAAGCTGGTCCGCTGAGGCCCCGTTTCGCGCTGCCCAAGACACCCCAACCGAACGGGTAGAATGGGCAACAATACGCTTCGGCACAGGACACTTAGTACGGACATAAGCCTCCCTAATTGTTAGGGTAAGCCACCTAGCAATTGATTGCTTAGACGCAGGCCATCCTCGCCTAGCGAAATCAAATAACACAAATAGAGAATCTGTCTTACGTATCTTTGCAGTTCTCTTAACATATATCCGCAACGCCCTAACGACATCTAAACATTTACTTCCTTTTGTTCCAGTAACCTGAGGATCCTCTCTGAATACCGGAACTACTATTTCCTGATTAATATGGAAACCCGACACCACCTTCGGGAGGAAGGGTGGAATAGTCCTTAAAACTGCCCTATCCTCATAAATGACCAAATAAGGTTCTTTATAAGATAAGGCCCCCAGCTTGGAGACCCTCCTAGCTGAGGCAATAGCCAGCAGGAAAACTGCCTTCCAAGTCAAGAACCGCAATTCCGCTGAGCGAAGTGGTTTGAATGGAGGCTCCTGCAACATGTCCAGGACCAAATTAAGATCCCAAGGATCCATAGGATGCACGTAGGGTGGCTGGATGTGAAGAACTCCCTGCAAGAAAGTTCTAACATCCGGAATCTCTGCCAGCCGTCTGTGAAAATACACCGACAATGCTGACACCTGAACCTTTAAGGTTCCCAACCGGAGACCCGCATCCAAGCCACCCTGCAAAAAATCTAGAAATCTAGCCAGACAAAAGGATTTTGAATTGTAAGATTTCTTTTTACACCATGTTATATACACATGCCAGATGCGGTGATAAATCCTAGCCGAAACTGGCTTCCTGGCTCTTAGGAGAGTGTCTACTACACTCACAGAGAACCCTCTGGCTCTCCACAGACTGGATTCAAAAGCCATGCCATTAAATTCAGCCGGTCTAGACCCTGATGTAAGAACGGTCCCTGGGTCAGCAGATCTCTTCGAAGTGGCAACCGAACCCCTTGACCTACTGCTACCAGAAGAATCTCTGGGAACCATAGCCTTTGTGGCCAGGCTGGAGCTTCCAGAATGACTGGTCGATCTCCCTGCCTGACCCTTCGGAAGACCCTGGGAATCATTGATATGGGGGGGGGGGGAACAGGTATTCTAACCTGAAGTCCCAAAGCATTGTTAGGACATCCACTGCCACAGCCAGTGGATCCCTTGTTCTTGCGCAAAACTCTGGGACTTTCCTGTTGACTCTTGATGCCATCAGGTCTCAATCCGGAAGTCCCCATTTGTCCACCAGCAACTGGAATACTTCGGGATGCAGAGCCCACTCCCCTGGTAGAATTTCGTGCCGACTTAGATAGTCTGCTTGTACGTTCTGTTTCCCTGGGATAAACACGGCTGACAGCGCAGGCACGTTTCTGCCCAGGCAAAAATCTGAAACGTGACCCTCATCGCTCTAGCACTCCTGGTTTCCCCTTGTCTGTTTATGTACGACACTGCCGTGGCATTGTCGGACTGGATGCGAACCGGCCTTCCCTGTAACACACCGAGCCCTCTGCAGTGCTTTCAGGATGGCCATAAGTTCCAGCACATTTATGGGAAGAACCGACTGTCTCTCTGACCACAGACCCTGCATCCTTAGGTGAAGGACCACTGCCCCCCAACCACGCAGACTGGCATTTGTGGATACTAAGATCCAGGCCCACGGGGCAAAGGACCTGCCCTTTATTAGGTTGCCCTTTAACAACCACCAGCTGAGGGATTTTCTCGTCTAGAGATAACCTCATCCACTGGCAATCCAAACAAAGGAAGTACCCCGACCACTTTCTCAGAATGTCCCATTGCAGACATCTGGAGTGGATCCTTCCGTATGGCAGCGTCTTGAAAGATGCCACCATCTTTCCTAGCAGCTTCATACACAAAAGAGTACTGACAGCCTCCTGTGTGACAGAACCCTGTCTGTCCACTCCATCAAGGACCTTATCTTGTCCTCTGGAAGAAAAACTCTGCTGTCTGCAGTGTCCATTATTAGTCCCAAAAATGTCATTCTCTGACAAGGGATCATTTGTGACTTTGTTACATTCAGGAGCCAACCGTGCTGTTCCAGCACCCTCACCGTATGCTGAAGATGTTGTTCCAACAACTGAACCGTTGACGCCTTCATTAGAAGGTCGTCCAAATAAGGTACAATCTGCACCCCTTTGGAGTGAAGGAGTGCTGCCATAATCGCCATAATCTTTGTGAATACTCTTGGGGCTGTGGCAAGCCCGATCGGAAGAGCTCTGAACTGATAGTGAGCTGAGCCTACCATGAATCTGAGAAGCGGCTGATGCCCCTCCCAGATCGGCACATGAAGTCTATTGATCCCTGATGTCTATTGATTCCATGAACTGGCCTGCCTCCAGGCCATCTATGACAGATCTTAGGGATTCCATCCTGAAAAAAATCTACTCAGATGCAGATTTAGCTGCTTGAGGTTCAGCACTGGTCTGAATGAACCATCCGGTTTCTGTATCAAGAATAGGTTTGCGTAAAACCCCTCCCTTCTTTGGTACTCCGGGACCTGTACAATAACCTTCTTTAAAAGAAGCAAATCGACAGAAGAGAGCATTGCCTGTCTTTTTTGAGGACAGCAGGGTAAACTGGTTACAAAAAACCTTTGTGGAGCAGGCTCCACCAATTCTATCATGTAACCCCTTCTCATGATCCCCTGAACCCACCTGTCCGCTGAGGACTCTGTCCACTGCTGGGCAAATCCCAGCAGCCGTCCTCCCACTCCCCCCTCCGTTATCAGAGGAGGGTGGTAGTCATGCTGTCGGTCTATCCGGCAGCTTGGCGAAAGCTAAACTTGCTGCCGTGGAGGAAAAGGATGACCTTCCTCTAAGCGACTGTCTCCTACCTCCAGCAGCCCTTGACCTGACTGTCTGGCCTCTGCCAGACGCACCACCGTGAAAAGGCTGTCTAAAAGAACTAAACCTTGGAACTCTGGGTCTAGGAGCATTCACAGGCAAGGACGTACTCCTACCCCCCAAGGCCTGCGAGATCCAGGAGTCCAACTCTGGACCAAATAGCATCCCACTAGTATACGGAATGGATTCCAATGATCTTTTTGACTTCAAATCCGCATCCCAGGCTCTTAACCATAATGTTCTTCTTGCTGCTACTGCTGTAGCAGAAATAGAAGATGATATGGAGGCTGAATTCTGAGCCGCCTCATATATATATATCCTGCCACCTCCTTAAGGTGCATGGCCAGGGAGTGCAGTTCCGAATCCTGTAATGCGGACTCTAACTGCCCAGCCCAGGCTTCCATAGCCCTTGCTACCCAGGCCGAAGATAATGCCGGTCTGAAGCTTGTACCAGCAGCCGTAAAGACCGATTTCAAAAAAGTTTCCAACTTCCGATCGGTCGAATCCTGTAGGGCTGCCGTTCCTGGTATGGGTAAGCGTGGTCTGGCGAACCAGTCTTGCCACAGGCGCATCTACATTCGCCACCTGTTCCCATCTGGTCATGTCCTCCTCTTGTAAAGGATATAACGAACCAAATTTTCTAGGCACAGTGAACCTCTTGTCCGGATGCTTCCAAGATGCCTCTGCAATCTCTCTTTCATCTCTGCTGAGGGAGGGAACCTGACCACCTGTTTAGAAGCCTTCTTAAAGAGAGACCGGTCCAAGGACATCGTCTCCTCTATTTCAATAAACCCCAAGGTCTGACGTACTGCTTTTATCAGATCGTCCATACCCTGGTGCCTGGAGCTTCCTTCTGATTCTATTAATGAACGATCAGAATCCTCTAACAATTCACCTTCCTCCACCGAGGATCCATCTGAATCAGACAGAGACAACAGCGTATTAGCTGATCTATGTCTTTTATAACTATGAATATGTCTAGGATTTTCCAGCAATTGGTTTAGTCGGTCAAGACCTCTAGCCACTGCCGACCATCCTGCCTCCCCACTGTGGGGTGACTCTTGCAGTGCCGGGGAAGGAAATTGTACAACCTCTGGAGGTAATGAACTACTCATTTCCCCTCCTAACTTCACTGGGGGTTGTATCTCAGAGGTAGATGGAAGTCTCATAGCCACCACTGGGATCTCTGCTGGTTTAGATAACAGGTTCACAAGGGTATTAACCCCCTGTAAAAAGGTTGCCATCTACTCTGGAGGCTCTGTCCCCTGAATAGGACTGTCTTTAGGCTGCAATATTACAGGTGTCACAGCACAAAGCCCTTGATCCAGACGTTCACTGGTTAATTTAACATTACACTTTGAACAGATCATATGTTTGGCACGTGTTGCTTTACTTTTATCAGCCATTATTGGGAGAAAAGCCACAACCAGACAAGCACAAACACTCAATAGTTATCAGAAATACTAACTAATTATGTCTTAACACATTACAGCATCTCTGAATCAACACAGGAGAGCCAAATTTTGTTGTTTTGTACAGGCTCTACTTACTATATATGCCCATAACAATTATACTTCTCTATCCATGCAATATAGAGAAAATAAATGATACTTAGCAGGGAGATGTTTGCCAGCAGCTGCCTCCAAATGACTGCCGTGTCCTTCCTTCCTTTGTAATTTGGCGCCAAAAGGAATCTTCCACCTGCTCACTCAGCAGGGGAGGGGGGAGGTTTTCTAACTTCCCCCTCCCTGGCTCTGTTTCACCTGTGCAGACTGACAGCAATTTCCACACACTTCCTGTGAGTGGAATCGCTGCCATCCGCTCCTCTGCAAAGCGCTGAATAGCACGACCATTAGCTCAAGTTACCCCTCCTCTTTCCTTGAGGGGAGGACTTGGTATATTCCATGCGCTCTCACTCTGCGAGCGCATCTCACTGCGAGAAGTATCACTGTTTCCAACCAGTCAGCGGGTGCTGAAAATTCCAGGCACTTGCTTCCTCTTTCAACATTAGGAAAACATCCAACATGTTCTCCCAATTTCTCCTGTAGACTGGCTCCTTTCCACATAAGCAGCTTTGGGCACTCCTCATCCCAATAATCCAAAATGTGCTACATTGCGGTGGGGTGGTGCAACACATTTATATCCACATCCTGCAGACACAGTCCTTCATTCCAGAAATCCCTTCCCCTGGGTGCACTGGACTGTTTCATCCCTTACTTGGGGATCTTTTTCAACACTGGGCTGTTATATGCTCTCTTCTTCCCAGAGCTCACACCCATTTTACTTACAGGGGATCACCTCACTGTAATTTCCCCTCTCTGAGACACTGTTCCATCTTCCGTTCTCCACTAGCGGGGTGCACATCCCGCCATTAAATTGGTACTTAAGCGGCATCTTCCCTCACCTAAATCCCAAAACGCTTTGCATGACACCTTCTACCTTAAAGCCTTTAGGAGTAAGTTCAAGATAATGTGGTAACTGGTTGCTAGTACTAACTGCTTTGCAGAGCCCTGGAATGTATCACAATACAGTTCCCCTGCAGCTCTACCCAGAGAGGAAATGGGACTGAATGATCCCACTGCTTGCCAACAAAAATGTGAAGATACCTGGTTTTCTGGCCCAATTCTACCCACTTCACTCTGGCTGGCCACCCACGGTGCCTTTCGAAGCCAGGGAAGCCTACCCAGTACCTTCCAAGGTTATTAGTCACCCAAGCAAATGCAGTTAGAAAGTACAACAGTACATTTATTTAATAAAAACGCTAGAATATTATGTACACAGTAAATAAATGCCAGGCAGGTTTACCCCATATCTGTCCCTTACCCCACTAGCTTAGGGACCTAGTGTCATCTGGATGTCCTGACTTAAAGACCCATGAAGTTCTTCTCTTAGCTGCAGTCCATTGGTAGAGAACAAAAACTCAAAACTAGCTACACTGCACCTTTCATGAATCAATCCTCAGAATGAATATCTCCTCCCCCTCTGCAGTGGCTCTCATCTAGGGTCTAATTTACAGGTGGTTACCATTATTTAGTGTGAAAATGAGATACCAAACGATTTGTCATTGGAACCCAGCTGATCAGCCTTGTAGCCAGTGCTCGGTGGGTTTAGTTATTTTAGGTCTAGTTTGTCCCTGAAATAAGTGAGGGATTCACGTTAAAATTGTGACCATTTTGTTTGGGATATGCTAGTTCTTACTACATGTGAGCCAATTTGAGCCCAAAAAACCCCAAAAATAAGAAATCCAATTAATCAAGTTAATCCTTTCAAAATTCTAATTGTGAATTTTATTTGAAGTTGGATATAAATGGAAAGATCTCCTAAAAAAAATAAATTATATATATATATATATATATATATATATATCTATATCTCTTTACTTGGTGTGTCAGGATGATGGCCTAAATAGATTAAATTTTAGAGCCCCAAATAAAATATCAAATTGATAAATAGAAATGTACATGCCTTCCCCTAAGATTTGGTCAATTAGCCCAATGGTATAACGTGTAAATTAGGGAATGCTATGTGCTAGTTTAGGCAAATACAAAATATAGAAATATTAACTTCAAAGAAATTGCCTTCATATTTTGGGATATTCGTGTGCCACTCTGTACTCTGGCAAAAGCCACACGAGTGTTCTAAAACAGATACCAACTATATAGGGAAGCAGCCATAGTCACATCTTTTGGAATGAGATCTGATATTGTTGTAATTCCATCATATTTGGTATGTAAATGTACAGAGGTTATGACTGGTTTATTGAAGGGGGAGTTATGTCTCTGGGATATATCGGAGAAAAGTTGGTCAAAACTCTTGAAATATTTTTGAGCAAAAGATAGTTGACACCCAGGAGACATTACCACCCCCACATTAGCTACATAGCCCCTCTGAATGCTAACCCATTTGATTTGGCTTCAAAAGCCTATGCATGAAGAGACAAATTATCAGCTCTTTGGGTTCAATGTAATTGAAGGCCTGTCCCATCTCTTCTACTTCCCCAAGTAAACAGATATGAAAGTTTATAATACAAATTTCATCCCATTTGTTTGTCTAAGTTATGCATTTTTATTTCTATGTCAATTGTTATCAGTTTGTTTTTATATCTAAATGCCCTATTCCTTTGTATATTAAATCTAAAAATGCAGTAAGTTTTGGCCTTGATACTTTAATGACTCCATCAGCCTGTTATGAAGAATATTACTTGACCATGTCAACACTTTGAATGCTGGCATGTGACTTGTTAATGTATTAGACTAATAAGCTTAGTGTGTGCTTGCGTGTATATTCTTGAGACGTTAAAGTGTTATCCCTTTGATTGCTGGTGTGGGCCTTGCCAACCTGTGTGAAACAAAGAGCACTGTGTGCCAGTGGTGGGACAGTATATTGGGATCCTTTTGCTCTTATTCAATAGGTGGTGGCAGAACCCAAGTGTGTGGGCGCTGTTTTGGGTACAAATCAGCAGATCTGTAACCTGTGTGATAGGTGAGCAAAAGATTGAGCACTTGAATCATGTGTAAGCCCATACAGTAAACACCCAAATTCACGGAAGCTGGGAGCGTGTTCTTGACCGTGTGATAAAGAATCTATTTACATGAATTACTAGACTGACGCATGAAACTTTTGCAAATTCACCTGGCACTGCTAATGAGGCTAATCACTTAAAGGGTTACGTGTTTAGAGATCTTTGCAGCTAAACTGCCCCATATAAGACACAGGTTACAGTCAGCTCACTTATAAGACAAGACAAACAGATGGTGCAATATAAAACATCCGATAAGCAACAGAAATGGAAAACCTATATAATGTTAAACCTTTGCTTTAGAAAGAAAGACAGGAGATGTCAAAATTAATTGGTAAAACTTTATTCTATTTTTCAATTTTTTTTGCCATTAAACAGAAAAATTGGAGCCAAGTTTTGTTTTTACAAATGTAAGGTAAGTCTCCAACAGAAGATTCCCTAAGTCAGAACAGAAGTAAAAAAGGGAGAGAACAAAAATATCCATCAACCCAGAGAAAATAGCTCTTGATCTTTCTGGTTTAAAATACTAAAGACAAAAGTGTATTTTCTGGCTTGATAATTCATGGTGGCGGATTGTGAGAAAAATAAAATAAAAAAATAGCTACGAGTTTGAAGTCAAGGGCCTGCTTGTGATGAAGGCAGGTTAACAAAAATAAATATACAGGTACGGTCTCTATTTACCTTGATGTAAATATCAATATAGCTATCAAAAGCATTAAGAGTTCAACAGTATAATGAGTGGTTGCTGTAAACTTGGAAAAAAAAAAAAATATTCAGGCACATTTTTTTCCTTTACATTGCATGAACATTTTATAAGCCGCCTTGTCAAAGCAGCAAGACAAGAAAAAAAAACAAACAAAACAAAAACAAACTGTGCGTTCTCAAATATGTTAAACTTCACACTGATGGCACATGTCACCCTTGTGGATATCTGCATTTCAAAGTCACTTAACAAAAAGTATGCAAATAAAATGCTTTCAGAAGCTTCCTTTCAAAATATATATTATATATATTTTATTATGAAAGCGTCAGATAGTAGCTGAATAGTATATATTCCACCTTTACTATGTGGTCCTCTGATAGAAAGGGGGAAAAACAAACATTCAAAATAAAATCCAAATCAGCAATTATGGGAGGTAAAATATATACTAAACAATATCAAGGGCAGAGTTTTGAAGGGTTAAGTCACGCATTTTCATAATCGGACATGAATATGAGAAGACGGAGAGGGGAAAAAAATTGCGTTAAGATGCACAATTCAAATCAAAGCTTCTTTAAAAAAACGGGAAGAAGAAGAAAATATACTAAGGCTTCAACTTAACTCACTTGCAAATGTGCATAATTTTAAAAGGGATTTGTTTCTCAAGATTTTCCTGACAAACTCAAGATGTAAGGTGTTAAAATGGATGTAACTGTTATACAGAATAAGATTCTCAGTATTTGTGGGCTGCAAAGAGATGATGTTGCTCTTCACATTATCCCTTGGTTTTAATCATACTTCATTAGGTAATGTGCTTTATTGGATGGAAAACAAGAATCACTCGACGACACCAGCTTGACGGATCTTTCTCTCTGTGCCAAATCCCTGCAGAGGAAAAACAAAAGCATGAAGGAAAGTTTCTTGCACTTGTCTACAAGTTGTACAAGAAATACAAAAGATATATAGGATGTATTGGTTAACAAACTCTTTAATACAGACAAATAGTAATGCGATTGTTTTTTATTCTGCTCTTACTACCAAAAAATTACTACTGAAAATAAGACTGCCATAGAAAACAGATGTCGGCTGGCAAGGATATGCCACCTGGACTGGTGTCCCCAGTGTTATCCAAGGACTGCGGATAGACACCTAATAGGTTGCCTTTTGGTTTTGAGTCCCAGATGCAACATATCTATAAAGGCAGCAAGCTAAACTGGCTCAAGCTGATGGCCCATACAAAGAATTATATACAACTATAAAACATCCACAGTATTACAACATGTGAACCTCTCTCAGCGACTACACGTGTGCGCGCCACTGGTTAGAGAAAAGCAGTAGATCACAGTCACCACTCCTTCCAAAAGGCATTGCATTCTCCCCACTCAATTATTCAGCTTTTGAAACACCATTGTCAATTGCTCAGCCCAGTGAGTTTCAGACATTTTAAGCAAATACAGAAAGCTGCATTGTGATAATTCAGTATATTTGACTGAGCCAAGCAAATGGCCAAGCAACAGCATGAGAAACTGTCAGTGACATAACATTTATGGCAATGGCTTTCCAAGTGTGGACAAATCAACGGTGTAAACCCTAAAGCAATGGTACAGAAATGGTCATTTGATTTAATACACAACATGGGTTGGGAAAAAGTGTCAAATTAGAGCTGTGAATGGGCCAAGTAAATCATTTTGCTTTATTTCAGAAAGTTGTACTACATGCAAAATACATGAATACCAAATGTCAATTCAATCTTATTGACTGGATATAACGGCATTTCAGTGGTCCACTTAGTTGTGCCTACTATCCAAACAGGCATAATGAGTAATGGAGGGTCAACTACCTTTGACTTTTTTTTTTTTAA
This sequence comes from Mixophyes fleayi, assembly GCF_038048845.1. Lineage (NCBI taxonomy): Eukaryota > Metazoa > Chordata > Amphibia > Anura > Limnodynastidae > Mixophyes > Mixophyes fleayi. The sequence goes on from NC_134403.1 coordinate 285,087,940, forward strand.
ACTTACTTTTGTGTTATCTGGACCTTTGGGCTGACGCAAGACCATAAGACGGGGTGCACTAGCATCATCTAAGGTTATGCTCTTTAATCGACTCACTAATCTGTCTGGGCGCGGGGCTGCCACCATTTCAGGACCTTTACTGCAATAAAAGGAGAAAGAAAGCATTAAAAAAAACATGAGAATTAATTACAAAATATATACAGTTTATTCCATTATAGAGTAAAGAGTTTAGACATATGCCTTCATAAACGGAGACGTAAATATTTAGGATGTATACTTTGAGTGGCCAGATCCAAAAAGGTAGCTGTTATCTGCAAACCGGATTTAAAAACGATTGTAAGAACATTCCAACCAATTTAGGCTACATAATTCTCTGACAAGAGTTCATTTTGGGCATGCACATAGGGCATTGGGTCAATTTGTTGACATTGCAGTCTGTAGCCAGCACAATAACTCTACAAAGACAGAAGCAATATTACCTTTCCTGCTGAAAGGAGACTACAAAGTGTAAAAAAAAAAAAAAAAAAAAAAAAGGAAATATCTCTAGGATATCTTGTGAAGTGCTCTAAAAGAAGCATGATCCTGCACTTTCAAATTTATTAATAGATTTGGACAGTACATGAGCAACATTTGGGTAGTGATAAAACTTGAATAAAAACACTAATCAATTAAAACGTAACATTATGCACATTTAACTGAAATATTAGGGTTTGTGCCAAAGAGGAGTCTAAAGGAACATAAACTTGCCATCACATTGGCCAAAAACAAATCCACAAAAGGACAGTTGTATTGATTAGGGTGGCACGTACCTTAGTAGTGTAACATTACAGCCACTGCACTTCCCAGTTCGTTGATTAAGAATAACTGAGAATTCTACTTCATCCCCAGCCTGCAGTTCAACCCCGTCCTGTATCTCCTTCACGTGGAAGAAAAGTTTCTTGCTGTCACCTATTTCATAGTTAATGAAGCCAAACTAGAAGAAAGAAAAAAAAAATGCTATGAAGTCATTGTGAAGGGAGTAAACTGCTGATTGGCAATATTTTATTATTGGTCATTGGTAACCACTAAAACTTATTTTATGAACAAGGAAATAGTGACGTGTTAAAGCTAGGATTTTTGCAAGTAAGATTGTCTTGTCAGACAAGTAAGGATAAAAAAACAAACAAAAAAAAAAACCAACTAGTAAACGGTTACTGGCATCAACTGTTTAGTTTGCAGAAAATTACGGATAATTTGTAGAACATTACAGGATACCATATACATTAAAAAGGTCAATGGTTGTTAGTCTCGCAAGTGAAATACCCACCTGATCTTTCACACATTCAACAGTACCCCTGCGGAGGGGCTCTATGTTGCAGGCCATGGTCTCCCCATTCTGACTTAGAACACAGAGTTGGAACTTCACAGTTTCTCCTTTCTGCAGACAATCTGCTTTATTTGCCATTCCCACGATGCCAAAGGGAAAAAGGCATCCTTTCATGCTAGCTGAAATAATATTTGTATTGAGGTTGTTAAAGTGCATATCGTATCCAATAAAATAGACCAGAATTACAGGACCTTTAAATTGAAGAGGGGGTATAAAATCTTCAAACCTTGCTTGTTTGTTTCTGTGCTGGCTTCATCTTCTGTTTCAGCTTCCTCAGCTTGCTCGGGAGTTTCTTCAGCTATCTTTTCCTTGTTATCAACTATTGAGTTAATAAAAAATAAAAATTCAGCAGCAGATTTTAAAAGACTACTTTAGACATTGGTCACACTCATTTAACGATCACTACATAGGATCACTGTTTAATGGATGCAGTTTCTATTTGTGCATTGCAAATATTTTAAGGCACTGTAATATGTTAAGCCAGTAAGAATCTAAAGATATTACTTTTTGAGAATCCCTGCTTGTGGGGTATGCCAATATTGTGAAGAATTAGGACCACTAAATAACTAAAGTAATAATTTTAAACTTCACAATTTTTTTAGCAAGTTTGTGCAAGATTAGAGAAACATCGAAAATATGGGGAAACTTGTCAGGCCCGATAAGCTTATGCCTCACCTGGCTTAAACATCTTGTGCACTAGAGTGAAGCAAACGTGACTAGAAGTGCAAATGGTAATTTAAAGAAATAATTTACCCTCTTCTAGAAGCTCTATCATGCCCTGATATTCAGTTTGTGTTGGATCCACACTCCGCAAGGGTCGTACTACTTTACCCCAGTAGACTGTTGGATTCACTTCATCACTTGATCCGTTAACTAGTAAATAATTAAAAACAAAATACAAATAAACAAAAATGTTTATGACAGGATACAAAATTAGCATTTCATTAGTTATAGCCATGCATTATAGTCCACACATCTGATTTATGTCCCGTCACTAATTAGAAAGATAAAATGAATTGGTGAAACTGTTTGTTGGGTGACATATGCATCTTGTGCTCGGTTATCAGAAGACCGGAATCTATATACTATTAAATTTCATTAATATAAATAAAAAAGGTTTTGTACACATTGGAAACTCATTCAAGAGCTAGGTTACAGCACTATACCAGCCTTTTCACCTCAACTGTAAGACCATATGTCTTTTTTAAAGAAATTAATATGTCCATCTGAATATACCCTCACACAAATTAATATTTCTAACAAGAGTAGAGACAAATCTTACATGCTGTGATTCTTTAGGTCAATTAGTTTATTACTCAATTAGCAAAAAAGTGTAGCATGTAAAAGCCTAAAAAAAGCCACAGATTTCAATCAGGGCCCAACTGGAATATTTAAAAAACAAAAAACAAAACCCTATTCCAAATTGACCTAATCTGGTACTTTATTTCATTCTCCAACAGCACTAAAGTCCATGGGACCCTTCTAATATGGATTAAAATCTTACCTTGATGAACCTTGGTGACCCTCTCGGCACTGACTTTGTTTCCCTTGCCTTTAGACAAGCTGTAGTCCACCATATCCCCCAGTTCTAGTTTATCCACATCTCCAGAGTACTCACTTTGTGTTTGGATGATAAATTAGAGCAGGAAGTAAGGTTATAAATACTGGAAGGCTTTAAATACATGTATAATAGTTCACACATATTTAAGGGTGGTACTATGACCCATGGTTATAGTCTATCACAGTAATTGCATTTATTGTAACAGACATATTTCAAAATTACCTGTAGTGAAAGAAGATTTCTTTATCATGGTTTGCAGTTTCAATAAATCCAAAGTTATCTTTCAGTGTGGCCACATAACCATAAAACCTCTTGGTGTTAGAATTGCGTCCAAGAACCTTCATGGAAACGGCACTCTGCTGGCCAGTCCTTTTGGCTTCACAAATGCTAAACTCAACCTGAACAAAAAAAAAGTGATGCAATAACACTGTTGGCACATGGCTTTTTTTTTTTTTGCTGAAAAGGGTTAAAATTGCCCATCATATATAAAACAATCTAGTAGAGTATAGGGATGCTAGAAAGTTTGTTGATCCTTTAGTACAGTGTTAATTTCTGCATGAATGAGACTTTAAAAAGGTGTTCAGAACTTTATCTAAGGTCGTACAACTAGATTAAGAACATAAATCAAAACACAAACATTGATCTTCTTCCATTCATTTACTGATCAAAATTATCCATTAAAAGTTGTCAGAAAGATATGTGAACCTAATGTTAACCAGTCTCACATTTCAGCTTGGAGGAATTTTGTCCCATTCCTTAAATATCTTCAACTCATGGATGGTGTTGGTTTTTTTTGCATGAACAACCTGCTTCAGATCCTGCCGTAACATTTTGTCTGGGCTTTGATGCGGCCATTCCAAAACTTCTGCTTCCTCTATTTTTTTGTGGACGGACTTGTGTGTTTAGAGTTGTTTTCTTGCTGCAAGACCCAGTTGTCTTGGCGTTTCAGTTTACAAATAGATACCATGATATTCTCCTGTAGAATTTGCTTGTACAATCCAGAATTCACAGTTCCATCAATGATAGCAGGCCGTCCTGGTGCTATGGCAGTAAAAACATGATACTGCCACCACCATGTATCACAGTTTTGATGAGGTTCTTATGTTGGAATGCAGTGTTTGGTTCTCTCCAAACATAACATTTTGTATTTAGACTCATCCATCCACAGATCATTTTTCCAACAATCTTCTTGTTAAGGTGGTCTTTAGCAAACGTTAAATGGCCTGCAATATTCTCCTTGCTATCCTCCCATGCACACTATTCTTGTTTAGTGTTTACCCGATAAGCACTGACATTAGCCAGTGCAAGACTCCTGCAGATCTATTGATGTAGGGTTTTTTTGTGAATTCCTGGATAATATGCCTTGCTCTTGGGAGTGCATTTTGTTTTTGTTGGAGGACCACGCCTGGGAAGAGTAACAATGGTGTTAAATGTTCTCCATTTTTACAGCATTTACCTGATAGAGGATTGGTGAAGCAAAAGCCTTTAGAAATAGTTTTGTAGCTTTTTCCAGTCTGATGAGCATCAACAACTATTTGTTCCTCAGAAACCTCCTGTGATCGAGGCATGGCATGTGTTCACAAACCCGTGTGGTGAAGACCTATCTTTGGTGGTAAAGACTCAGGTTTATGTTTTTTATTAAAATAGGGCAAGGCCACCCAAACTCACACCTGATTTTCATCTACTAGACTGATACTCCTGATGAATTCTCCCCTTAACTGAACTGATAATCCTCGAGGTTATTCACATACTATTCCCAACAAAGAAATGTAATGTTGGATCTCTGATCAATAAATGAAAAAGCATATATTTTGTTTGTCATTTGATTTAATGGGTTCACTTTAGCTCTCGTTATGACTTCGAAAAAGATCTGCACACACTTAAGGTCAAATTTATGCAGATATTCAGAAAATTATAAAGGGCTCGCAAATAGTTCTAACACCACTGTTTACAGTAACACGTAACGTTCCTGATGCCCCTGCCATCTTTTTTTTGACTGTAGGGAATCCTCAATCTAAAAAGACGGTCCCCTCTGGCGTGTCACCAGAATAGTGTCAAAATCTATTCAAGGAATCTGGTTTCTGACACAGAGTGTTGGCCGTATACCATTTATTCAGTGGTAAATCCACCAAAAGAAAGCAAGGGCTTCAGAACATTGTTAAATACACTGCACTAAAGTGGGAATATAGAAAACCAATAGTTCGGATAAGAGTTATATTTTCAAACTGAAGCCTTAATAGGTGATACATTTGCAAAGTAGACTAACAAGACCAAAAAACGAAACCCCACAAAACAAAAGCTACACATGCCACAGAAATGTAGTTTTATTTTCACAATGAGGTGAATGTTTCAGAACACAAATGTCTTTCCTCCTCAGCCTCCATGGCAGCCCTGATGACTGTTAAAACTCTTATATCAGCTGAGAAGACTAGGAAAAGTTCACACCCCCAAAAGTTGCTGCTGCAACAAACTGTCTTTCAGCAAAAGTAACCACCCCATTAGAAAATTTGAGGTCCTTTAAAGGGAACCAATGTATAAAAAAAAAAAAAAAATGAAGAAAGGTTTTAATATTACCTTAAGGACTGTAATTAAATCCAGGGCATTCAGAATTTGAATGTATAATCTGCACAGGCACACTCAAGAAAAAAATATACAACACTTGAAGTGTCCTCTGAGGCATTAATGGATACAATGATGCTTTCAGTCATAAGTGTAGTCTAGGAGAGCCCTTTGGCTGCATCCGAGCGGCAGATCAACAGTTTAAAAATCACTTAACTACGCTCTCTCGAAGGTGGTGTTCTTTTTGATAAACTGGATGTTATGACCTCAGAAAATCACAGAAAGGTATATTACATAATTTTCCACTGGATTGAAGACCAGTTTACTGTCAAACTTACTGTCCTGGCAAACCGTATGCTAGACCATATTTGGTAAACTCATCCAAGCAGCCCTTTCATTCTTTTGGAGGAAAAGATATACAACCATAACATTCACAATGACTCCTGGCTAACAGCCTCCAGCAGGTTTGGTGGGCAGCATGGTTCCAAGGTATGCGAAGGCCTAGACACCCAGCACGCAAGATTGCTGGTTTTGGAAATTATAAACAAAGGGTACAAAATAGTTTTGAGTGGTACCCAGAAAAAGTGTTTTTTGTAAACTCAGACTCCCTTATCCCCTGTGCAAATGATGGCATGATGCAGTGGCAACACATGTAGAGACAGGTATTTTCCCTACTGCCAAACACCTTCTGGTAAAAAAGCAGCCAGGAGCCTAACAGTTCTTGATCTGAAAAGATTCCATTAATTTCTGTATATAAAGACATTTCCGCATGGAGTCTAAACTACTCAATACAACAGGAAAAGCACTACTGTTTTCTCATTCCTCCCCATAAAGTTGATTCCTGCATTGGACCTTATCTGTGTGGAATTCATATGTTGTCCCTGTTTGTACGAGTTTCCTTCCACACTCCAAAAACGCACATAATTAAATTATCACGTTACACTATAAGCTTCATTGGGCTCATGGGCATAAATTACCAGGGGGTCCCCGCACATGCAGGTTATTTTATTACAAAGTCTCTTTGCAGTTGGTGGGACACAGGTTATGTACCTTTGTGGTGCAGTGCAATCAGTTTCAATAATTTGGGCACAGACCATCTCTATATAGCAAAATATATCATTTACAGGCCGCTTCACGCCAGCATATTCCTGAACGGTTGCCCTGATAAATAAATATGTACTATAGCTCCTATACATCTCCTGCCTCCTCCTGCACAGTTCATTATGGTTACATGGATCTTCTCAGCGGCCTCTGACCACCATTACTGTCCTCACAGCTCCAGCTGTCACTTCCCTCACATGCTGCTGTTCTCTTTATTATACCCTGGTCACTCTCCTTGTCTCTCTCACTGATTTAACTAGCTCCCATCTCTTCTCTCTCCAACATAGGGGTCCGACCCCTCTTTCAACATGCTGTGCTTATTGGCAGCTGTCACAGTTTAAATAGGGATCCTCCTATGGACATGTCCCTAACCACTGACAAATAATTGTGTCCTCGAAGCATGAGCTACACACCCCCTTCTCTAGCCAAAGACCTGGGACCTCCCTCCTACCATGTAAGATGTCTCCCGTCAACTGTCACACTCAACTGCCGCACAGCTTCTGCTTCTCCCATACCAGCCTTGTTGCTAAGCAACCCTGCTGGAGTTTCTCCTCTGGGTCCCAGTGCCAAGCCACATACTCATTCACTGGGAGGCACCAATAGCATCATCAGAGGTGGTAATAAGATATATAGATAACACACAGTATTTGGCTAGTAGTGAAATCAGATCACTAGCTGAACCAAGAGACAAAGTAATCTCTTTTCTACAACATGGTTGGATCATAAATATTCTCAGTGTCACCTTGTGCCTTACCACAGCTGCAGTTTCTGGAAACACAAATACACAGCGAGAGACAAAGCAGCAGTGTCGGAGGATATACTTTTAAAATTTCAACATCGGATTCATTAAAAAAAAAAAAAAAAAATAAAAAAAAAAATAAAAAAAAAAATCAAAAAAAAAATCAAAAAAATAAAAAATCGGTGTTCGTAATATTATTCAATACAATGACAGCAAGGGCAGTGGTGCAAGAAAACACTTTCTACCTCAGTAACACGGACATCAAGATCTGATCACCGGACTGTAGTTGTAAACAAAGCAGCAGCAAGAGCAAAACCATTATGACAGGGGTCAATTATACAATGGGAAAAAAATAATCCAAGATCTTTTAGCTCTTCATGTAGATGGCAGATTGAATCACCGCCTTGTGCAATGCTCAGTCATTGCTGGAAGACGTTTGGGTCCCCTCAGATAGATTACATGGTAACAAGTCAAAAACACAAAGACAGAGTGATTCTACTACTGTCACGGACTCCAGAACAGAGGGAATAGATGCTCTGACAAGACCTTGGGATTTCAACGTAGAGTATGTATTCCCTCCTTGTCCTCTCACTGCACGCACACTGAAGATCAAGAGGCAAGAAGTAGTAACAACTGTCCTTGATGGTGTGGAGATTGTTTTCTTTTATTCTTGAGCAAAGACTGCTCAATCTGTCAAGTTAAGGTATTATTGCAACCAAAAAATAAAAATATTCTTCCATAGTGTTTTACAGAGTTTGGAAAACATTCATTTTTGCTACAATTCCAGATTACCAATTCAGTTGCTGCTACCATACATCAGGTGCTGGATTTATTACAAGGACCTCTACTTTTTAAGCAGCTAAAAAAAAAAAAAAAGTGTCCTTGCATCAAATCTTTTGTGCCACGTTGGGACTTTAATCTTGTTCTGGAGGCTCTAGTATCAGAAGCCTGTAAACAATTATGCAAAGTTTCACTTAAATGGCTCACTCAAGATACTATTCTTAGCAGCAATCACATCTGCTAGAAGAGATGGAGAATTTCCGTATTTATGGCACAAGGGAATCTTTTTGAACATGTACACCAACAAAATACTGCTACCAAAAAACAAAACAAAAAATGAAGAAAGAAATCCTGCCTTTTTTGACAAAAGGTAGTTTCCACATTTCATATCAAGAAATTGTACTTCTGTCCCTGTGTCCAAAGCAAACTTAATGAAAGTGTGAAAGGATAAGATGAATTTAAGAAGAAGTCACACAAGAGGAACGGACATCAGGTGCCAAAATCACTGAGGGTGCATTCAATAAGGGCAGTGGCAACCTCCTGGGCACACACAGAGCTCAGGCTTCTGCAAATCTATGCAAAGCAGCAGGCTGGTCATCGCTTCATACCTTCTCCAGACATCTTCTGGATGTTGTTCATTTAACATTTTGTTTGGAAGGAAAGTTCTTCAAGCAGTTGATAAATATTTATAGGCATGGATTGATCAGCATTTGTTTATTGACCCTACCCTGTTTTTATTGCTTAGGTACATCCCATTCATTAGTGCTGCTATGGAGCCTGAGGAAAGAAGGAAGATTCTAAGCACTAATTTATTTCCTTGATGTACTGCATGGCAGCCCAAGTTTTCCCTCCCATGTCATCTGTTTTTCAGAGACAGCTTGGGAAGTTACTAAAAGACAAGTAAAGAAGTTCCACTATATAACTTCTGGAGGTGTCATTTTTTCCCTGTCTATTCAGCTGACTAGGTGTAAACTTATTAATTAGAGCAGACATTGAGTACTTAAAAGGTAATTAAGCAGCCAGTGAGTATAATTTGCTTGTATCATCAGTATGTTAACATTTTTACACACATGTAAATTGTAAATGCAAGTCCCCATGGATCAGTTTTTATTTTAAACACACTTACTTTGTCTCCTACTTGTGGTGCAGGTGATCCTTCCAGATCCTTGAGATGATAGGACACCGTAAGCCTGATGCCACAATCTTCATAAGAGATGATTCCCTCTTCTCCCTCCTAACAGATGTAATTCACATTTTAATTAAATGCATTTTTCACTTATTGCCATCAGATGTAAAAAAATAATTAAAATAAAATAAATGCATTTTTTTGCAATTCTACAATTCAGGGGATGTCCACTCTGATCATTTTAGTCAGAAGCATAAACACAAAAGTTTGATATATACAGCTTCATAAAGTGTCATGTCTGGCACAGTCCACCCACCAGTGTTGTAGGCCAGGCCCTGCTTACAAGGCTAGAGACACACACACACACACACACACACGATGTACCAGTACCTGGCAGACTGTTCTCTTCACATACTTCTTTCACTCCAATCTGCATGCGTTGGTGCCTGCTATAAACTAACATGAAATAGGCTGGATAGAGAGTATGTGGAAGATAAGATGTGTAGGACTGTGGAACTGGTGGGAGAAGGGGCACACATACAGAGCTCTATAGATATTTTTGTTCCAAATACTAACTACAAGCATTCACATCAGGAACCACCAGATAAACCATACAATCAAGATGGAAATATGCAGCAAACACAATAGCAACTGGCAGAACACCTAAGTCTCATTAATATGCATGAATAGAGAGGTTGATGGAAAATCCTTTAATGGGCGTTTGCAAGGTCACTGTCCCCCTTTTAATTGTACCTGGGACAGAGGAATGCAATGAAAGTTTACAGTCAAGTGAAGACATTTAGTCTCTCACACATTGCAGAGGTTTAGGTGAACAGTGCCGAGTATCCACTGCATATTGCTCATGCAGACTATGACAACTTGCTTATGGATTTGCAGATTGTTATAGTTGGGAGAATGTTCATTTCATAGAGGTGCTAGCATTTTCTTTTTTTGATGGAGCTGTAGGGTAAATAAAATGTTCAGGCCCTTTATTTTACAGCAGGTCCAGAGTGTTAGTCACTACAGAAACATGCAGACTCTTCAAGAAATTCTAAAATGCTAAAAATCAATGCAATGTTAGGCAAGCTCGTTGTAATGTGAACACTCCATCATTTCAGGTTCATTAACAATGTAATCAGCTAATAGATCACACCATGCAGCTCATCTTACCTTCTCTTTTTTCTAAACACAAAAATTGTCAAAATAGTTTGTGTAAATGAAACGAAACTTACAGTATATTGCAATTTATTAGCAATTTTAAGAAAGGTAAGGAGCAAAAGGAAAAATAAGTGCAACTGCAGGTAACCGATCAATATATGCTGATGGTATGATATACCAGCCAGCAAACTGTTCTGTCACCGGTTAAAAAACTAATGTTACATGAAAGTAAGTACCTAAATTACTTTTAATTTAATGTTTTTTTGCTACATAGCTGACAGCAATGTTAAAAAAGAAAAAGTAAAGATAGAACATTTGTTAGCAAAAGGTTTCTCATGTGGCTTGGGTTTTATATAGCTCATATCTACACATTTTCTAAATTCCAATTATAACAAAACATGTGCAGACTGCCTGCCATTGCATTTCATAATGAAAAGGGAAAAATGCTTAACAAAATAAATCCCATCAACGACATGAGAAAACATAAGATCTAAAGAAAAAAAGAACTCTGGTAGAGAATGTGTTAATTTAGTAACTTGTGATTGCGTTTACCACGTTAACTAAAGCACTAGCTCAGTGTTTCCCAAACCCAGTCCTTCAGAGACCCCTAACAGTATGGGTTTTCCATATCTCTTTGCTGGAGCACAGGTGTATTCACTACCGACTGACATTTTGAAAGGGCGACAATTATTTCACTTGCGAGCTGAAAAACCTGTACTGTTAGGGGGTCCCTGAGACCTGGGTTTGGGAAACACTGTACTAGCTAAATGTTTAAGCAACGGATACAAAAGCCTGGGTTTCGGCATAACTACTGCAACAGACTTCACACTTGGTGGGATTTTCAGGTTTATGAAGACATGTGTGTGTTCTCTACTAAACAGTTGCCATTTACCTTTTCCTTTCCTTTGTTTGGGCTGCAGGATTTAGCAGAGGCAGATGTGGCTTCTTTTTCAATAATACCAACAAAACGATGATCTGACTGGGTGTGAAATGAAACTGTTCCTTTAGGGAGTTTTTTAATTCGGATAGCATGATTTCTCTGGGCAGATAGCATGTCCTGTAACAAAAAATAGATACAATGGTTAAAGTAAAACACTCTTATAATACACAATCGCTAAATATATGGTACAAATCAAAACCCTCTACAACAGAGTTTTCATCTCAATTGGTTAGTGTTCTCTTATAACCTCCAGATCAAACGGAATAAAACAAAAAGTCGCATGCAAGTGGAGATCATTAACTTTTAGGTCAAGAGCTCTACAAAAATTAAAAAACAAATAACAATGGAAGAACCAGAGGGTAAACAAGCACACCCAATTGAGAGATTCAAACATATCTTTTCTGGGTTATCTACTGAACGAACGGGAGAGGGACACTATCATACTCTGTATTAAGAACGTTTACTCACAGGGACAACAGTAAACTCAACTTCATCAGAAATGTGGAGCTGATTTCCATCCAGGACTTCACTGAAGTGAAAGAACATTCGGGCATCCCGATCAACACATTTTATAAAACCAAACCCATCCCTCATTGCTGCAATCACACCCTGTGAAAGGGAAACAGCAGTATGAATACAAGATATGACGCCACAGATGCTCACATTTTAGAACTTTATACTGTGATGGATCATATGGGCATCATGCCAAGTACTAAACAGGCCAACTAGTAGGGCTTAAAGGGATGGCGCTATTTGAGGGAGGATTTTCGGATCTTTTAAAACAGTTTACTTGTAAGATACCAGAAGGCCTTCTAGTGCACTGTCAAGTATGAAATGTCAAATCCCTTTACTAGATAAAATGCTGCATTTCAGCATCCAAATATCAGTGAACCTCTCTCACACAAATTGAAGACTTTAAGTCTTTTTAATTTTCAGAGAACAAGATCACAAAAAAGGGAAAGATTAACAAGATATGCAAATCTTCTCCCGGCAGATCGAAAGCTTAAGATTTCCAAACCAAACATATGGAAAAAAAAAAAAAAAAAAAAATCTCTAGAATTTTAAAATTAGTGTAACATTTAGTCAAATCACATACTGCAATTAGGATATACACTGTATGGACAAAAGTATTTGGCCACACCTGTTAATTACTGAACTGAGGCGTTTCAATCAGACCCGTTGCCAGAGATGTATAAAATCAAGCACCTAGCCATGCAGCGATACCTAGCATTTGCAAACATTTGTGAAACAAAATGGGTTGTCCAGAAGATCTCTGACTTAAAGCATGGCACTGATAGAATTTCACTTTTGCAGTAAAGATGGTAGTGAAATTTCATCCCTGCTCTATAGTCCACATTCAACTGTAAGTGACCTCATTAGAAAGAGGAAGCATTTAGGAACAGCAGCAACTCAGCCACAAAGCGAAAGACCAGGTAAAAATCAGAGCGGGGTCAACGACTAAGGCGCATGGTGAGTAAAAGTCACCAACACACTGCTGATTCCATAGCTGAAGTGTTACAAACTTCCACTGGAATTAATTTAATCACAAAAACTGTATGGCGGGACTTAATGGAATTGGTTTCCACGGCCGAGCAGCTGCATGCAAGCCTCACATCACCAAGACCAGTGCCAAGCATCGGATGGAGTGGTGAAAAGCACACAGACACTGGACTGTGAAGCAGTGGAAACATCTTCTGTGGAGCGACGGATCATGCTTTTCTGTTTGGCAGTCACATGGGCGAGTCTGGGTTTGGAGGATGCGGGGAGAATGTTACTTGCCTGACTGCATTATGCCAACTGTGAAGTTTGGTGGAAGAGGGGGTAATGGTATGGGGCTGTTTTTCAGGGTTTGGGCTAGGCCCTTTTTTCCAGTGAAGGGCAACCTTAATGCTTCAGCATACCAAGTAATTTTAAACAATACTATGCTTCCAAACTTGTGGCAACAGTTTGGGGAAGACCCTTTTTTATTCCAACATGACTGTGCCCCAGTGCACAAAGCAAGGACTACAAAGACATGGTTTGATGAATTTGCTGTGGGAGAACTTGACTGGTCCGCACAGAGCCCTGACCTCAACCCCATCGAACACCTTTGGGATGAACTGGAATGGAGATTGCGAGTCAGAACTTCTCGTCGAACATCAGTGCATGACCTCATAAATGGTCTACAGAATGAACAGGCGCAAATTCCCACAGAAACACTCCAACATCTTGTGGAAAGCCTTCCAAGAAGAGTGGAAGCCGTTATCGCTTCAAAAAGGTGGACCAACTCCATATTAAAGTAAATGTATTTGAATACAATGTCATTACAGTCCCTTTTGGTGTAATGGTCAAGCGTCCGAATACTTTTGTCCATATAGTATAACTTGACTAATTAAAAACCCCACAAAAAATGTTCATTATTAACTGTGACTAAAAAAAAAAAAAGCTAAAAATTCAAAAGATTGTTTTTGCAGGATTTACATTGAAAATATGGAGGCACCAACTCCACTTCATATACAATAATAGGTTTCTTATTGACCTTTGTGTGTAGAGCCCACACACATTTAATCAAGTGTAGCTTTTATTACTTTAGAATCATAAGGGGATGATATGCATATATCATCCTGTGGAAACAAAAGGCTATTCAAAAATCTTCACCACTCCAATTCATAAGCTGGTTATTTGTGAAACATACATATGGCTTTATTTAACACGTTTGGTCTATGGATTTGGAAACACTACTACATTAATAACCTCCCATCAGTCTAGGCCTTGCTATATCCACTAACTTCAAACTTTAATTTGGTATAGTCCCATCAACATAATTCATGTTTAGAACACAACATGTTTAAATAAAATAAGACTAATCTCAAACCACCACATATTTTCCAACTAAAAAGAAATGCCTTTTTGTTAAACGTGTGTTAACAGGAGTGCATTAGAAAAGGATTCCCTTTTGAAGCTTAAAAGCAACACCTGTGTTTATCTAGTTCTAAAAACTTTAAAATTACAGACAATATTTTATCACATTTTTTCAGCATCTTTCAAATTCTAGCCATAAAAGGCGATTTAATACTGCAAGGTTTTTTTGGGAATATAGAAGCACTACATAATATATTTTCATTTCAAATTTCAGTCCATCAACATATCAATTAAAAGTTTGCTATATCAACTTACCTAAATGAATGGCTGCATTAAATACAAGCGACACCTTACCTCAGTTAGTCGGTCTTCAATACAAATTACTGGGTAATGCCCAAAATAAGCAATGTCCCACCCACTATGCAAAAAAAAAAATGTACTTCTATTAATGGGATAACCCCAAAAATATAAAAAATACAGGATTCAAGTTAATACTAACCATTTCTCTAGACTCATCTGTAAATTCAAATGTGTCAGACAGAACTTCTATATTTGTGGCACGTTCCAGTTTGTCCCGTCGATCTGTCGAAATATTGAACCGTACATGATCTCCTTCCAAAAGGGTCACCTTGGATTTTGTATCTTTATCACCAAAAGGAAGCTCCTTAGGGATCACAAAGTCAACTTTTATACGTCCCGGTAGAGGATCATTCTGTAGTAGGAAATAAAACAGACTTATAATGTATTTAAATCAAGAACCAAAACTTTGAGCCACCAAGGAGTTAGATATTTGATTCAGTTCTCAATACATACTATAGGTGGAAATGAAGGATATAAATTACACACAAAATCTGTCTCTTGGCGGTTTTTACAATAAATACATTTATTAAAAAAAAAAAAAAAAAAATTTAATCTGAGATACAGTTCTTGAAAATATTACTTTACATATGGGCTATATGTAGCCGGATTTTTCTCTTGACGCAAGTTTATTGTAGGTATTACCTGGTTTTTGTTGGGTACTTTAGGGATGACTTTGGTAACTGTTCCTTCAAAGTGTTCAATGCTGATATCTTCAAAAATAACAGTACCTTGAGGTAGGAGCCTCACATCAGTTGCTACTTCTTTACCCTACAAAACAATCCCCAAAATACTATTAGTAAGGAAAATCAAAAAGTAGTGAAGGGTGGAAAGTGGAGGGAGGTTAAGGAGGGAGTACACATACATTTCGATCCTTGATTGTAAACTCTACATCATCACCAGGCTGTAAGGCGTCAATGTCTCCTTTAAACTCACTGTAGTGAAAGAATATTTCCTTTACAACATCTCCCCTTTCAATGAAACCAAAGGCTTCCTAGAAATGGGTAACAAAAGAGAGAGATATAGTAGATAAGTAGGTATTGCAATCCAAAAAGCCAATGCTGATAACATTAAAATAATATGATTTACCCTACTTAATAAAGTCAGGCTTACCTTCATGGCACAAACCACACCCTGACAACGCATTTGTTTCCTTTTCATAAGCAGCATAATGTTACGAGCGCTTACTGCACCAGTGCTAAAATAAATGGGGAAAAAAAGTTTAAAGATTTTTAAAAAAATCAGTCAGAAATGAGCAAGTCTCTGTCCTGTTCTATACCTAATTTAGAATTAGGAATAAACCCAGATAAAGTGACAAACATATTGCACTGGGAAACAAGTTTGTATAAAATGCCTGAACCACCACAGAAGAGATAAAGTAGGAAAACACTACTTTTAAAGAATTTCACACATAGCAATACGAGTTGCAACATACTAGGATAGACAAAGGAGGAAGAGCACTTAAAATAAATATGTATTTTTTTTGCTACCGATTAACATTCCCTTTCTTTTATGGTCATTTAAACAAGACATTAGTTACAACTTACTGTTTGTTGGTTTCAATAATAAAATTAATTTTGTCTCCAGTTTCAAGCTGAACATTTCCATCTACATCTTCTGGGGTGTAGGTTAGATAAAACACCTCCTACAATATAGAATTGTAATGTTTATTCATCTACACATGCAAGTGGATTCAAACATGTTTCTAAAAAAAAATAAAAATAAAAACCACACAATTTTATAAAGCGTAAACTAGCACCAAGGACATATTTACTATCTGAGGAAGCAGCTAATTGGATCTTCCAACCAAAATCGACACAGGGTTTACAGAACTTCAACTCAATGAGTATAGGGAGATATTAGGGCTACTTTGAATATGGTTATGGTAGATGGTGCTTTCAGGTAAGGTAAAGGTACCAACATGTGACAGGGAAAGTCTCAGATTTTCAACAGACTGGCTACTTGGACCTGTGTATTTTTGTAAGTCTATATTCCCAATTCAAATTGCATCTTCCTGAAATACTAAGAAATATAAAGAGCTAGATAGAGTTTTGGACCTACCCCATTGCGTTCATAGCACACACTTCCTGAGGGACTCTGACCTGGGGCAGCCGGGGACTTGCTTTCCAAATTATGAGGCACAGCACAGACAACCTGTCAGGTAGGAGAAATGGATACAATACAATGTGTACATTATACTGAAAACATTACCAAATTGTATTTCATTTTTCAAATAGGTTTTAAAAAGTCTACTAGAAGGACAGAGCTAATCAGAGCTTAGACCCAAAAAGGTACATGTTTTTACCATTTAGTAAGTCTCAAGCACATTGAAACAAGCTTTATTAGGACAAAAAGAAAAACCACACAATAAAAATTATGTAATAACTACAACCGTTACAAGGGTAATGACAAAATTTAATACTTCGTTTAGAAAGTCAGTTATGGTAAAGTGTCCATTATAAGTAACGAAAACACTCACCTGTCCATTGATTCTTTCTTCTGGCATAATTTCAGTTTTAATCTTTACCAGTTTGACAGCAATTGGTTTGCCAGTACGTCTGTCTGATGACACTTCAAATTCAACATCATCTGCAAAAGAAATATTACTTTCTATAAATACAGGTGTAATGCTTCATATGTCAAACATCCATTCAAAGCTCTTCTACATATCAAAAACATGCAGTGAAAATAAACTAGACATTATAAAAATGAAAAAAGAAAAATCAAACACCCTGACCATTTTTATAGCAAGAGAAAATATAAAGTAAAACGATGTAGTATTCATTGCTGTTATATTTCGCTTCCTTTTTATGGTTGAAATATAATTTAGAAATTAGATTTTAAAAAATATTGCTGTACCTCACTTTGTGCACAGGGGCATTGTCATGTTGAAACATGAAAAGCACCTTCCTCAAACCACTGCAAGCACACAATTCTCTAGAAAGTTACAGTAATGCTACAGCATACTATGACTAAAGGTTCAGGATAAACAAACAAGAAATACCACAGACCTTTATCATTTTTACACACAAAAAACTTTGCTTCCTGACCAAATGTGTATTGCAAACAGCATTCTCCTGACATCCACCAAACCCATGTTAGTCTATCAGACTGCTAGATGGCGAAGTGCGATTTGTCACTCCAGAGAATGTGTTCACAGTTCCAGAGTGCAATGCAAGTGTGCTTTACACTACTCCAGTCGATATTTGCTATTTGCACATGATCTGAGGCTTGTGTATGGCTGCTTAGTCATGAACACTCAATCCATTAAGCTGCCGATGAACAGTGCTGATGTTTCCAGAGGCAGTTTGGATCTCTGTAGCAAGTGTTGCAACTGAAGCAAGATTTTCTTTAAAATTATTTATGTGCTACGCACTTTAGCACACGACAGACCCGATTGCGGCTGAGCTGCTGCTGCGCCCACATAGAATTTTAACTTTCACAAGAAAAGCATAGGAGCAGGTCTAGCATGGTAGAAATTGGACAAACTCACTTGTTGGAAAGGTGACATACTAGGACAGTGCCATGTTGAAAAGCTCTTCAATACTACCCATTCTACTGTTAACATTCAAGTATGGAGACTCCATGACTGTATGCTTGATTTTATGCACAACGTGAAATGGCCAAACACTAATTAGAACTGGGTGCTATATCCTGCACCTAATTGGTTAAGGATGTAGCAGAACCATGGCCATTGTCCTCTATATTGGATGCTGCATACAAAATATCAAACTCTGGAAATACCATATTGCAGCCACCTCAGTTGTTCACCCAAGTAAGGTGGAACTTGCCATCGAAGCGCTTGCACAGCCTAAGCGCTTGTCTGAGGGGCCTGTTAACACTGCATCCATAAGAGGAATAGTGTTCCTCCTTAGATAGCTGTGAAACCGAAAGGGTGTCCACAACAGGAGAGTATTTCCACAACTACAAATCTTCCTTGGAAAAAAGTTTTGCACCTTCCTCTTCACCTGAGAAGGTCAATCACCAACTCTTCAGAAATAGGATAGCATAGCCCAGAAAGATCCCAGGAAAGAAGTGCCTGCAGTACATAGGGCTAGCAGGATAGGTAGACAGGAAATGCTTTCCAAAGAGGGGTAGTGACCCTACTGGCTCAGGCATTGCCTGGAGGATTTCAGCTCTTAGGTGTATAGTCTAGGTTGGCAGAGAAGGCAGAAGTACAGAGGGGTCACACTGCGGACCAAATTTCCTGCTGAAGATATTAGTGTTGACAAACATCCCTAGTTTCAGACAGAATTTTCCCAATTGGACATGCCTGCACCCTGGAACAGAAAAGTCAATACTATATTACTGTTTGTTAAACCAAGTGTGAGCCTCGCTTGCAAACTGCTGGGCTAGCAGCAAACGTAGAAGAGTAGAAAGAGTGGAAGGCTTGTGAAATGTGCAAGACCCAGTTTGGTCCTGCACCCTCTAAGTAGGAGTCTCCAGGAATGCTACCTGGAAACTCAATTGCACAATAAAAGAGTGTCTTGAAACAAACAGTTTTGCTGTACAACAACCTGGAATGCAATGCAGTGCACTATTAAAAGTACATCCCCATAGTAAGTGCCTGAGCTTTCAAATTGCACCTTGATTTCCGAAAAAGTGCTACCTCCAACTACACTGCAGTGCATATAACAGAAGGACCAACCATACTGCAGGTGTCAACAGCATTCAAAAAAACAAACATGCAACATGAGGTTGAGGAAATAAGTAAAAATTAGCCAAAAACTGCATTGCAGCTGCCATCCTTCTGGTCAAAAGACCATGGTGGACTGTCCATGACTATGTTGCCATGTCCTCCAAACCTGTCCTACACTTGATCTTAGAAATGTGATCACAATGTCACCCTCTTGGCATTCTCCCCTTTTCTGTTGATTGCACTTTGCACTCTAGTTTAAACTGTAGTTTGGTTGTACTAGGCTGTGCTACAGAAGCTGGAGCTAATCTCATTCTCACCAACATGTTGTTCATGTCGCACACTGCTCTTTATCAAATGCAGAATTTTAACCTGTGTACACAAATGCACAGGAAAATGGAGCAGCTCACTATAATGAGCCCTAAATGACTATTAGTCCTGGCAAGGAAACTACATATAGGAATACCAAGTAAATAAAATATACACTGGAAAGGCACAGTGACTATACGCTTACCTCCTACTTTAAGCTCTTGTAAGTTTCCATTATATTGTGAGCAGTGGAAGAAGAGTCTAGCTTGACGTTCCGAACATTGAATAAATCCATAGGAGGTTAGCAGTTTTTCAATTAGGCCCGTTTCACGCAGTGCTGAAGTACCATTGGGGTACCCATTGTGTCCATTGTTGTGGAGAAGGTTTGGGTCAAAGCTCATCTAGTTTAAAAAAATAAAATAAAAAACAAAGTTATACACAAACTGTCTGAATGCAGTAAGCAAAGTAATAGAAGGATGTTGTTAAAGGCATATAGGTCAAGTTATAAAATTTACACAATCATAAACAAAAGCAAAAACTTACATACAACTTATAAATAAAACAAAATGTACAAATTAGGAAGCTTAACACATGAAAAGCAATGTTAGAACAGAAACATGGAGTATGGAAAGAGCAGAATGTAAACTCTGCTAAAGATGTGAAATACATCAATAAAATTACTAAGGTAAGACAAGATGCAAGTCTAACCCAAAAATGGAAGATGCTATCTTTATTTAAACCTGTTCCCTCTATATTTAATGTGACTTGACGCCACCTAATTGTGTTTTGAAGCATTTGGTCCCAATTTTACAAGTAGCTTTTTTGTTTAAGCAGTTATGCTGTGAGTGTGCACAACCTATTTGAAGTGCATATGGAAAGAAACTGATCAGATAAATGCCATAGGAGTTTCTCAAGGAAAAATAAGCATTATTAAATGTTTAAAAATAAAAATAAAGAACCACCAGAAAAAAAACCCAGACAAATTGAAATTGTTTTATTCAATCTGAGATCAAAAGCGTATTAACCATGCAAGCAACAAATGCCCATTTCGGAAGTTTGATAAATACCACAATATATCCATAATAGTCAGTATTTTTGTGTAGCAATGAAAGCACAGATAGAAATAAACTTAGTAGGTTATACACAAAACGTGCCCAAACCATGTTCATCAGCACAAATCATGCTATTGTGCAGCTACAGATTCCCTGACTTACAGATCTTTGATACAGTGGGGTCCTCTTCTGTTTTTTAGACCCATATGAAGTGGATGTATGAGTAATGGGGAGTGCAGCAGGTGGTGTGAGGGGCTCTGATGATACAGTATAGAATTTCTCCATCACATACAGCTGTGATAAACAGTAACATACACAAATCAGAAAACACAAATTTAATTGAAAAGTAACTAATGCAATAAAAAAAACAAAAAACAAAAAAACACAACTTCAACATCTTTACTAGAGTAATCACCAAGGTTCCTTGGGCCCCTGTTACATGAGGTTGGGAGCTGGAGACCATCTACAGCAAATAGAAATCTGTGGAGGCTGTTCCATAGAGTGCTGAAGGCAATGGACCGTAGTGTACTCCTTCTGCCTGCAGTGTTGCTGCAGGATGGAGGGGGGATAAATAAAACAGAATACACAAAAGGGCACGATAATGAGTGATCAGGTATTTGGCTTTGGGCATTTACTATACGTGGGAAACATAATGACAGCTCCACCAATGATAGACTTACTTTAAACATGGAACCCGAGTCCAATTGCAATTTACAGTTAATACATACAAATACTGTTTTACCCAGTTTATTAGTTTACTATGTTTGTCCCCAATTGTAAAGCGCTACGGAATATGTTGGCGCTATATAAATGAGGATGATGATACTGGGGGAAAAAAAATAATCTATAAAAATTGTATCCCTCTTCATGGTAGAGCTATTTAAAAGTTATTGGTCTTAAGACACCACTCTTCAGTGAACAGGAGCTTCTTGTACATTGATTGATTGATGCCACAGGTTTGTTTGAGGAGCACATTGAACAGGCACCTTCCGACGCATGGGATGTTTAGCAGTAGCTGGCCAGAAGATTGTCAACTACACGCAAACATGTAAAAATGAGATTAAAAAGAAAAATACTAAACAGGTTTACATTTACTGTTACCTGTGTTGTTACTGTTAACTGTGTGCAATTACTTTTTTTTAAATTTTGGCCAAAGGCAGATGCCATATATCACAGTACTATTTTCTATTTATTCTTTACTTTTTATGCAAGCTTTTCTCTGAATAGGCGAGTTCAACAGCCCTCATGGGCTCAGTTCTCCAGATCTAGGGGAGTTGGTATGGATCAGAAGCTTCCACTTCCATGACTCTTCTAAAGCCACCCCATGCTGGAAGGCTGAAGATTCGGTTTCCCTAGGTGAACGCCAAAGTAAAGGTCCCACATTACTTGTGATAAAGGGCAGTAAGCGTCAAAAGAGGGGCCATTGCTCCTGAGGAATGGCTGACCTAACTAACTGCACACTTTTTTTTGTGTGTGTGGGACACACACACACACACACACTTGGTTCAAAAACATATACTCCATTTTCTTTGCTGCAGCACATTTTTGTCCTTGCCTTCTGGATAAATTGTAAAATTTTTAACATTCCAGCCACAGGCTGAGGTCCACCGATCAGGTGTGCTTTGCACCAGAAGGGGTGTGATTGACCCTCAAGAGGCTGTGCTTGCACTACCAGTCAGTATTTAATTTAATGCTGCACTCATGTAATATTCTGAAGCTTTGGCTAATCACAAGAACAGAAGGTACTTGTTAGGCAATGTCAGCATTTTGGCATAGAGGTATTAACATAGTCCACAAACTGCTTTCTGTTGCCAAAACACATCATAAAATATCAGGGGGGGGCGGGGGGGGGGGGGGGGGAGGGGGAAAGAGTACATTTTAACAATGTAAAAGACTCCTGCTCATCTAAATTTGCAGCCTTCGCACCGTACCTTCCTTTTAACAAGGTTCAAGCCAATTCAGCAAACCAGTCACTGCAAACATTATTAAACCACAACTGCTGGTGGCCCATGTCCAAGTCGTAAACATTTCTCAGGTCTAAACGCCATAAACACCAGCTACTACTAATCAAAACATAGGCAGAACTTAAATGTTTACAGTGCAAAACACACATTTATTCTTAAACCAGACAACCATACAGCAGTCAATATGTTACTGTGAAATACTTAACCATGTAAACACATGAGATATTGATCTAAACAAGAACAACTTTAACAATGTGGAGATGCTCCCCACCAGGAACCAAACTAGTTCCATGAGGTTGACTGCTTACTGAAAATTGTGATTTTTCCTGGAGCAAAATAAGCATACCGACAGCAGTCCATAGCTGTGAAACATCACTTACAAATTGCATTAAATAAAAAATAAAAGAGCCAGCCACAATTAAAATATACAAGTTCTCATACCTTGATAAAGCAAGAGTTCTAATATTTTATTTACATTTGCCATGCAGCTGAAGCAAACTTGTGATCTCTGCCATTTTGATGGCTTACAGTTAGGCTGATCTGCTTTGTCATTTAATGGGGTTACTGATAAGAAGAGATCTTTATTTTCCTATCAGAACTGTATCTGAAACAGTGTTCTAATTAGCTCCTGAAATTTAACATACATTTGCAAATCTTATTAGAAGCGCCCTTACATAAGCCAACTTGTATTATCAGTTTAATGTTCCTTTGTAATCATTGCACAATATAATAAATGCTCAGTTAATGGAAGCAATGTATTATGCTAACGGCACATAAGCGTTTTATACACGTGTATTATAAACTCTGTTTATGTATTATTTGCCTGACCATAGCAAGCAGTTTCATTGCAAATTTAGGGCTTTAACAGAAGTGTAAGGACAGTGGCACTGTGGTTAGCCCGTAATTTGTTCGCTCTCCACTGTGTGTGTGTGGATTTCTTTCGGGTGCTCTGGTTTTCTCCAAAATCCCCAAGACATACTGGCAGGTTAACTGGCTGCCGACAAAATAAAAAAATGACGGACCTCAATGTATGTGTGTGTAGGTAGAGGATTTAGACTAAACTCCAATGGGACTGAAGTGAAGGATTACATATTCCCTGTAGAGAGCCGAATATGGTGGAGCTATATAAACAGTAATTTAATAAACATTAGTAGCACATGTTCTCTTTGAAATGCAGAGTTCACAGCTTATCAGCATCTGATGCATGTAGACAAACAGGTTCCTAGGGTTAAAATATTCTTGTGTAGAAAGCATCCATGTACTAATGATGAAAAGCAAAAAACAGACACTTACACTTAGGAGTGGACTTTTAAAAATGGCAAGATGATATAAAATAAAAACTGCAGTCTAGTAACAACTAAATAGCCACTCAGTACTCCAAGGATACCATTTCATCCAACTAGTCAGCAGTAAAAGCATCAGGGAAAAGCCATATAAGAGGTAGTTATGAAAAGCCAAAATGAAGGGCCCAAAGTGTTTGTTTTTTCTGACTGGCTGCAATATTCAAACGAAAGAAAAAAAAGCTATGGACATTGTAGCCAAAAGGCGCCTTTTTTTTTTTTAGCCCTGGTGAAACATTTTATTAACCATGGTTTATTAGAACATGCAATATCTGATGAAAGAAGTTAAAATCCATGCTGGCCTTTAATCTCCTTCTAAACTAATTAATCATTAATTTTATTAAGAGTGAAGCTAAATACTCATCCTGACTAAATATTGAATACTAAAATAAGATCACTGCATCTAAAAACTTTAATAACTCTGTTCTGGCATATATATTATATATATATATATATTTTTTTCTTTAAAGGTGGGATTGTGTAGAGGGGCACCACACACACCCTGCAGGGAATCTTAGAGTACCATTTATGGACTAACCCAAAGGCTAAATAAATAAATTATATATATATATATATATATATATATATATGGTTTGCTTGAGAACATTTAAAGAATGTATATGAATTTTATATGCAAGCAACATAAACCACAAAATCCATTTTTTGTGGTGGGTCAGTTGCTTGGGATATGTAGGTTAGAAAGGCAGAGCGTTTATTTAAATAACTGACATAAGGGTTAAAACTTTTTTCGGTTTAACTTAGAACCCATGGAAAACAGTTTGTGAACAGATTACATAAAAGTTCTAAACAAGATTTGTCAATTTATTTTAAACACTCCATGTATCTTTTCACATACATATTTGTGGATCTGAACAAAATTTACACTGGTTAAACTATCTTGGCTTCTGCCAAGTAAACGCTGCAAAAAGGTCTTCAAGTGGACTAAATCTGCACCAATTTTATAGTATACACTACTACTACTACTACAAGGACAGTATCGATTCAAGTCAGTAACTTAAGATGTACTTAAAATTAATTAAACCTTACCTGCAAGCCCTAACTAGGAATGCCTTAAAGGCGTGGGACCAGCTAAGTAATGGTAATGACGAACTTCCCCAGTCCCACTGCCGGAATATGTTTGCAGACAGTGGGCAAACATATTCCGGACCTTAACTTCTCCCTGTTGGTTTCAAGGGGGATTCTATCCTTGTGCCACTTGTTTGACTCTGGAGCGCTCTCCTCTTTTTGCCCATCTATGTCTCAAATATCAACTGCCTAGATGTGATTTTTATAAATACCTCCAGCTCAGACACTGACTTTCAACCACCGCTTAAAGGCTTAATAAGCCACCCACACACACACTATTTTGCCAAACTGACAAGGGGCAGTAATCGTACAACCGTCCGGCCACACAATCTAACTTGCCAAAACCCAGGGTCCAGCTTCATTGGGAGGCAGACCTCCACCTGAAATTCTCTGCAGAATCTTGGAAACGCATCTTCCGGAATTATTTTACAATGTCCTGTTGTCTCAACCACTCAAAAATGTTAAACTTATAAATAGGTTATGTCATCCCCGAGAAACTACACAAGGTCAATGCCTTCAACCTGTTGGCACAACTTTTGAGGGAAGGGAGATATTTTCCACATTTTCTGGTCCTGACCCGTTGTACAGCCCCTCTGGTCTAAGTTTTTGACTTGCTTGGTAAACTCTTCTAGCACTCCGTCTCCCTCCCCCTGAACTGGCCCTCTTGCACTACTATCCACCCTTTTATTCCTGAGGGAGATGGCATCCCTTCTCAGGCTGACTTGTAGGTTGCCACCAACGACCCCTTCAGACTATAAGCGCTGGTTTTCCAGAGTTAATTTTATATATAAACAAGCCTAAGAGTTTTGAAGTGTTGCCGTTATTTCGTTGACATGTTTCTGTATCCTGAGGTGAGATTTTATTGTCGTCATCTGCTGATGCGTTCCCTACAATGTACCCCCACACCCACCAGTGTAACATCGTTCCCTCCTTTTTTTTTTCCCCCTGTACTCCTACTTGATATTCCTGCAAAACTTTAATTCATTTTTTTTAAAATAAACATGCGTGCATTGAGCAACTTCTAACCGGTCATTTAAGAGCTATTCTGATGTTGAAGAACCTACACCATTTTGCATGAGTTTCTAAATATTTTGGATTTAAAATATGTGAAATACTTTCCATTTCAAGTGTTGTGGTCTAGCATTAGTTCCCAAAGTCAGTTTGTGAAATTTTCTAGTTAGCTATATCATTTTTGTCAGATGTATTTAACAGAAACCTTGTATTTATATTAAAGGTGTTGAGCTATATGAACGCATGCATTAAGATGTTAGAATGCTAACATTGCTATGTAAATGAATCAAAACTTCAAAGAATGATGGAAGGAAAAAAAAAGCCACATCTTGGAATCCATAGACTTAACAATAATATTGGTATAATAAAAAAAAAAAGTCACATTTTAAAAACACTGAAGTTGTGCTTAAAAAAATTTGTAAAGAGAAAAAAAGTGGGAAAAGGAATTTCAATGAAACTAAACTATGATTAGAGATGGAACAGAACTTTATAAAAAGGAGTAAATGTCTGCAAAAAAAATAAAAGTAGAAAAACCAAGTCAAGAAAAGAATCAAAGAGAAATTGTGATAATGCAAAATAAAAAGAATACTAAATGACAAGGAATGGGGGAATTTGAAAAAGCCATTATTTGAGGCATGTGCCACAACTCTGCATGGGCTAGAGTGAGGGGATCAATCATTAGAACTAGTATGGTTAAATAACTTACTGATCGGCCATAAGGTGATAAAGTCAGTCCGACTGGAGATGCATTGCCCAGGTTGGCACTAACGTATGCAGTAGGGGGAGAAGACGGCATGGAAAATTCAACAAATTCTTTCCAGGTGCTTGCCATATTCCTACTCCTGTTTCAACTTAATTTTACAATGCTGCATATAACAAAATCAAACAAGACAACCTGATCAATTTATGTGCAGCTGTAAACGAGAAAAGCTCATTGCAAGATGCTGGCCCTAGGATATGAAAAGGGTTAGACCATCCTAGACTATGATGGAGGAAAACGCAAAGCTAATACAAAACTTACAAAAGGACGCAGGATGTAGAGAGGACAGCAAGACAGAAAGGACAAGACAGTTACAGATCCTTCAAAACAATTCTCCAATTAGATAACAAAATCAATGCACATCAGTAATATGCAAGATATGAAGAGATTGTTATAATTCAATTCAAGGTGCACATCAAACATTCATCTATCCAGAGAAAAACGTTGAGAAACAAATGGATGTTAAAATGGTATTGTAAGTTTCTTGCTACCACAAGACATTCTATAAACAATTTATTTTTGTTCAGGATCTCTTTCATATGTATAGTGGGAATTAGCATTTGTACATTTTCAAACTATACTGGCAGATTACATGCACCTGATATTGTTCTTGCTACTTTACACACTGCAGACATGGGGGTAAATGTATCATACCCCGGTTTTTTCATCTCGCGGGAGACAAACGTGTTCGCAGCTAAAATTTAAAGGGACGATGGCTTGTAAAGGCAAACTTGCGAGATGAAAAAACCGGGGTATGATACATTTACCCCCATGGACTTTGTTTTAAACAAATTAAAAGCATGGAGTAAGACCTATGCAACACACACTTCTGTTACATGTAACAGATTATACACCCCCCCTCCCCCCCAGAATGAGCACTGATAGTTTGAAATATTTAACAATTACATATCTGTTTAACTAAAGGTAAGAATATCCTTTGAATTAACCTCCAGCACAAATAATATGTAACAATATGGGCTCAGACTGACTTTTTCTCCCCTTAATTTAGTTCCAACATGCACTTAAAGCAATAAAAGCAAATTTTAGGTAGGACCTGTCACGGAGGGAAAAAATAATTTCAATAATAATATACAAATACAAGAGAAAGCGGAAAGTGAAATTGGAAAAGAAACTGAGCCTTTGAGAGATTATTTATTACTAGGACCACCTTGGCTGTGCTGGTATACATATTCATGAGCTACTACCAGACTTCCCTTCTTCCCAGCAACTCTCATGCATGCAAGCTCCATTATACCAAGATTTTGGAGAAGACATGGTAAATTGGGCATTTAGAAACCCCACCGTTATGATGTAGATCATGACGACTCTGGTGATGTTTGGTCTCCAATCAACTTATATGCCAGAAAAGTAAGCAGCAGCAGATACAGTTGCTAGCTTGTATAACCTATTTGTATGTAAACAGGGCATCAGCAGACAGAAAAAAATAAAAATCTTAAGAGGCTTATTGATGCATGATTGCTTAATCAAATCATCTCAAATGTGACAGGTCCTCTGGAATACTGACTGACATTACTTTTGCAATTAAAGCCTTTGTTGACTGGGAGCAATCATGATTATCGCTAGGAAATTGAATACGGTGTTGTATATACCGTTAACAAAAATCCTTTGCTCTGAATGGTGATTAAATGCTGCTAACAAGGCAGTTTAAAACAAAGTTGTGGAGAAAAATATTTAAAAAAGTGTTATAAATCAAAAGGCCCAATACAGTTTTCAACAGTCACTTAACCTAGTGACACTTTTGGGAAGCAGAGTGGTAATTGGCAGCTTAAGAGTCTTTTTGAAAGCAAGAGTAAATTTATAGACAGATTTGGGAACCTTGAAGAGTTAGACCTATATCACTTAACTCAGATATTCCATGTTTTTCAATAGCAGCTGTTATGAGATCCATGCAAAGTTAACATAAGTTTGATAGGAAAGGAGAAGGTTTAGGCTGTGTACACATTGTGCTCCTCATGGGCCATGGTCCACTGCGGTTGAATTGCTTCAATCCGCATGGAGGGGGCAGCGTAACAGAATTTTTAATGAATTCCTTAACATGTCTAAAGTACACACTGCGTTCATAACAAACAGTGGAATATATCAGTCATTATGAATGTCATCTGTGCTTTGCATAAATCACTGATCCCTAGTTTAGGTTAAGAAACAGAATGTGCCACAGGGACATGAAAAGCAGCAGGTGTACACATCCTTAGGGTACCAATTCCAAAAGCAGTCTTTGAGATCCACAGAACATAAGTGGAATTAATAAGTGTTCTTTAATCAGATATATATTTGATAAACAATGCAAAATAAAAAACAAAAAACAATTTGATGTTTATAAATGGGATTAAAATATACGGTATATACAAAAGTACACTAGTCCCATAGTGTACTTCAGACACCATTAACCGGAATTTAAGGGTTTCTGTTCATGAGTTCAACTTGAATGGCGTTGGAAACTACATGCAAACTAATTGACATGTACATTATCATAAAAGTTTGTTAAAATATTTAAACTTTAGTACATAAAATTAAAAAGTGATTTGTACATTTTAAAGCAGTAATCCCATACTTTTTCTTCTTTTAAGCTTGCATCTGAATTTATATGTGGTCAGACAAGTATGGTTGGCAGACTCAAGACAGTCCATCTGCTACACAGATATCAATAGCAAGAAAGGCTTATAGCTTTCGAAATGTCATCATGGCAGAAGTGGGAAAAGAAGAGTCATAGTGCAGAAAGAGCTCAGAGGGGCGTTACAAAGCCTCTCTGCTCATAACATTATGTGCTACGTGACTAGTTGCCATGGTAATCCATGCCACTGTACAGAATTGTAAATAATTACTAGCAGCATAAAAATGATAAATGCCAACAATATCCTTATAGCATCCACAGTGATGTTAAAAAAAAAATAATTCCAGAAACAAACAAAAAACATCTATTTTTTTTACCTTTGGGTGGCTGCTTTAAGATGCTTCTGCAGAGTTAAAAAGAAGCATAATAAAATATAATAAAAAGGACCAGTGAATGTGCTAATTGCTAAATTAAACTTTGCTATGACCAACAGAGAACATGAGCGAAAACTTGCAGCTTGTATCTATACCCAGACTATAGAAAGATGAGTGCAGTTTGCGAGTAAAAAAAAAAAGAAAATAATTTGCAATATAAAAATGTAATATCAATGCACAATATATAAAATACATTCTAGAAGAAATGCCTTTGAGGCAATGGTTTAAAACATCCTATGCTGACTAGGGGGAGAATTCAGCTTGTCCATTGAGTGCCTCATACAGTCACGGGGCTCTATGTGGATGTAATATCACATTTATTCTGACACCCGACAGGTGTGCAGAAGAATCCACAAGGTTTGGTTACTGTAGTAGCCAGAAATGTGTGCAGCTGGGCATCACAGCGTTGTTCAGCGACATCTCACAATATTGAATTCTCCCTCAAGTGTGGGGAAAAAACCCCAAAAAACATGCTATACCTAAAGACCAGTTCTTAAGACGGGACCCCATAAAATGAACAGAGGGTCTCTGGATAATGGTGGGTGAAAGACTCCTGCCAATGACATCTCTGCTTCCCATTGTCTTACACAGTTCTGAAAGCTATCTGGTTTACTGAAGTTCAACAAATGACTAAAGTACATGGACCTAGCAACAGCCATTAATGTAGACTTGCAGAAACAGTCAGCTCTAACTAATCTAGCATCATTTTCATCTAATCTAGCCCAGTGTTTTTGGTTGTGAGGTTTGAGTATGTGATAAATAATGTGGAAACCACTTGCAAATCCTGCACAGTAAAACACAGTTGTTGACAGCCGATTGCCAAAACTAACTTTAGAAAAAGCAGATGAAAATAACTTTATGCAAGTTGATACTCTTTTATAGTTGAGAAATGGCAAGAAATGTAAAAGATACAAACCAGTGAGGAACACCAATACTATCTAGCTGCAGGGAAATGGATATTGCACCACTTAAGGTGTGTATCAATTGTTATATAATCATCAAGTGCTACACCCGATTCACAAATTCCATTACAACTGAATGACCTACTTACAAAGATGATCAGTTGCATATGCCGAAACTTGATATTGCAGTTCCAAAATGCATTTAAATGGAGAAACAGAACAGTTCATGGTGAATAGAACTTCTCACTTCCTCAGGAAAATTGATGTCTTACGATTTCCAAAGTTCATGCACATATTCTTGTTAATTATGCTTAGAACCACCCATTTGGGCCAAAAATCACGCAAGCATATGTTCAGTTACCTGAACAGGATGCTAGACCAAGGCACTATTCACTGCCAAGATTCCCAATTAATTTCCGCCTAGAGCGGAACTGTATCATTCATTGGTCTCAAAAGAAGATTGGCTGGGTATACTATCTAAGGGAAGGTTGTAATGTGGGAGTGTGTTAGGAACGAATACTGTTTTACAGATCTCTAATGAGTTATGCCTAGCATTTGCATTAAGGGATCAACAATAAATTCCAGCATGTGCAAATTAACTTTTATTGCCTGATAAATGTGTCAGTGGATCAGGACCTGTTTTTATGGTAGCACTTTATGAATATATTAATATTTATACTTGAGCATTAGAAACTTAGCCCTAACTTGGATTAAGTTGGTCTCATGTTCAACTCATTCTAAACTTAGTAATTGTGGCTTTAGGCTTTTCAAAAGGTATATTACTGAATGTGTGCAAAGACTACTAAAACCCCTAATTTATCAATCTCCTCTCCAACTAAGCCATGTTTTAAGCCTATGACAGTAATAACCAGCATATGAATACAAGATGTTACCTCATCAGGTTGCTTGATTGTAATTTAAATTCTGTCAAAAAATAAAGAGCAAGATGTATATATTTAAACCAATTCACTAATTCAACATTAGTTAACAAAATATTTACCCACTTGCTGAAAATAGAAATTTCAAGAGGACTAACCTATAGTTTTAGTTTCCCCCTCTGTATTTTTCCAGTGTGATTAAGGGATGAATGTATTACAATATTTGTTATAGTTATAATGGACATGTCTATGGATGTGCCAGAGACCAATGAGGGTTGAGCATAACATTGTTTGGTACATGTCAGGTGCAGAAAGCTACAAAAATGCAACAGAACAGGCAAAGATGTAGGAGGCCACATCCTGCACAGTGGAACAAGACGATGCGTAGCATATTCATTCCTCTGTACTAGATTAAAAGAACAGAAATTAAAGAGGACTAGTATCCCTTTAAAGATTAACTTTTTTTTTTTTAATCAGTAGGGGAACGAAGGATACTAGCTCTCTATATGGTCATCTACCTTATACCCAAGGTAAACTCACAGAAGTAATCAGTGCTTTTGGAAATCTGAAAGTGCTACTTTAAAGAAGTAAATTCTAGTTTCTCATACTTGACAGGCAATAAGTTTTAACCAGAGGATTACAACCTACGGGCTGGGAATCCAAGTGTGGGCTCTGAATCTAATTTAGGGGCTCATCTGATAGGTTGTTCCCAATAGAACGTCAAACTATTTTAGGGACGAAGTGTTATAACACTTTCGGTGCCACAGGAACAAAAAATAAAATAAAAAAAATATATATATATGCAGGCAGCAATTAAGAAACCATCAAGTTAATGAATCAAGTGTAAAAGGTTACTGGTCATATAGCCTCATTTACCAGGACAAATACTATGTTTAATGAACATACCAACCTTGCTTAGATATTCAGGTATTGCACTTTCAGTAGTAATTACCGATTCTTGCGGCCAGCGGATGCTTCAGAAGGTTGTCGTTTGCTAGTATTAAAAAGAGATAGTGAGAGAAAATGATCTACTGAGCTAAGAAAGACGACTCCCGCCACACAATGCAAATGCAAAGTGCAGCACTGAGAATAAAATAAAGACTAATAGCAGCGTTGGGAAGTGCTCTTGTGTAGCTGTTGAGTAGGCACAAACTTCTTGTTTCAGATCAAGCGTTGTGTCTTCAGCGCAAGTTCTCTTCTTTGGTCTTGTTGGTTACTATTGTGGCAGATGTTCTTTGACTGATCTGAACTTGAAGCAGCAGTTTCAGGTGGTAGTTTCTGTTCTGTTACACTTCATACTAAAAGACAAAACAAAAAGGAATAAAAACTTAATGAGGAAAATACATTTCCATAGCTATTTCCAAGAGATGTACCAAAAGGTACAGATCTCTAAAGGAGAAATACATCAGAATATAGGTCAACATTTTGCCATCACTTCACTGCCAACAATATACAATAGAATGTGAGCTGGAATCCGGGGGGTTGATCCCAGATGATCAGCTCATTCATATCCAAAATACTCTGCACCAACTTCACAGATGAAGATTGAGCACTCCAGCTGCATTTTACTATTCTGAATACAATAAAGATAAAAAAATGTTTGAGGAGTAGTAACCTGGTGCATCCTATCTAATAAGGACATGTAAAGAGGCAGTGTCTTTTGGAGCAAATTGTTCCTGAAAGTACTGTACAGTTTGAATTTCCTATACCCTAAAACTTTAAAGCATTAATATAAAATAAGATATGCAATATGGAGAAAACATCTCCTTTAGTATTCCTTTGGTCATAAGCCATCTGGTCATCTCAACAGGAAGCATAACAGGACTCTTCAGCCCCATGTAAATTGTCACACAACCATCTACAGACGTCTTCTCAAAATTCTGTCTGACTTAGTGGACGTGCGTGACGGATATTTATTGGGGACGTGGATGAGATCTAGACCTTTGTGTCCAGCATAGAATCAACAGTATTATTCAAGTAAACGTGGCAATCGCACAGGGTGTGGTACTATCCTTACTTGTAGAATAATCAAACTTGGCAATACAATAAGTTAATGAGGTGGCGCTGTTCCAACATACAATACCATGTATATCCTAAAGGCCAGAGTTGGAATTAAACAAAGTTTCATCAATGAAAATGGACAAGGTGATGCAGTCAGTGTAGAATATGTGCCCAATTATCCTCACCCATTCACATACAAAAGTGTAATTGTGTTGTGTTACTGCAAGGATAGAGCACGGATTAAGCAGAATTTAGATTTTTATTTAGAAACCACTTTGCTCCAATCCAATAAGTACTTTTTGTGGAGCTTTAATGCATTTTTAGTTCAAAATGTATGTGCTTTAATCTTGTACTTGTTCTTAAAGAAAGAAGAACAAATATATAACCAAGTAGAGCTGCAGTGTGTTTATTTGCTAAAGTAATCCCCAAACTTAATTTTTCACATATAAAAACATTACAAAATAATAAATAGAATTTTATAGTTGTCTCTGACACAATTTTCTCACATTCTTATTGATATGGGTCTGCTTAAATTGGACCGGTTACCTACACACAGTGGAGGCATCCATTTTTGTGGGCTAAACTAGTATACAGCTTGGAAACAATAACAACCGAGGCAATGCAGGACAAATCCATGAAGCACTGACAATTGACCTGTGAAGGCCATGACAGGTCAATCTAAAAGATATTGTAAATATGGAAAACGCTCTTTGTAAATAATCTCCAACATCTTATTTTTATGCTGTGCTAAACGGCTTTTCCAGACAGCATTAGAAATAGCCACATGACTGCAGTTGGGTGTGCCAAGTGAGGTCTCCGTGGCACATTTCAGTTGGCTACAGTACTGTCTAGCCACGATACAGCGCACACAAATATACCCTGGGTTCTGACACAAAGTTAATGGTGCAGCTAAAGGAAGATCCAGCTGTAAAACTATTACGTGGTATATACACCTGACCAGTTTAGTGAATTTTACATGGCTTCTTGCATTTTCCATCAGGCAGTGTTTGCATTGACCTAGGATAAGATACAGCTTTGTGCTTTTTACGTGTAATGCAATGGTCATAGTGGTGGATATAGAAATAAAATCAACTATCTGGTAGTGCAATATATTTCCTAAAAGTTAAATATAATTGAAGACTAACTATCCCTTAAACGCAATATGAAATGTAACAGTATCATAGTATTGAATATAATAAAGTCACTGTGTGTGGGTGGCATCAACTGCTAAAGCAAAAAATGATTTAATTTTTGCTTGATAACTAGGCCTTTAACAGCTGCACATGGACATCTGAAAGGATACTTATGCAGCTGTTCTACATGTCCATTCTAACAACTATTAATAGTTCGCCATTTTGCAGTACTGTGAACAACAGCTGTGTATGTTAACACCATTTTATTGTGGGACAATGACGACTTGCAATAATTCAAGTTAAGTATTGTAATCAGAATAAAAGAAACCAATGTTGTTTACTTCAATAGAACGGATACTTAGGGAGAATTCAATTTGCTGTGATGTGACGCAAAGTTCCCCTCGGAATGGACTGTGAGGGCACTCCGCAACGATGTATCATGGCCAATTTTTCCTTGAAGCCAGAGGTGCGAAGGAAAATCAGTAGTGTTACAGGAACCATAGTACTCAGAAATGGGGGCGCAGCCAGACATCACTGTGGTGTCCAGCAGCACATTGCACATAATTGACCCAGCCCCCTAGATACAGGAAAAGCAAACAATAGGCCACTTTAGTAATAAACTGGACAATAATTAAACCAGAAGATTACCAAAATAAGACTTTTGGACTTAGGACACTGATTAAACTTGCCCCACTTGAACGAAAGCCACATACAAATGCTACTGTTGTACCACTTAATGAAAGCAACAGGATTAAAGGCCAGTTTTCTCATAAAAAAATGGCCAAGTTGGGCGAGATCAAAA
Organism: Mixophyes fleayi; assembly: GCF_038048845.1. Taxonomy (NCBI): domain Eukaryota; kingdom Metazoa; phylum Chordata; class Amphibia; order Anura; family Limnodynastidae; genus Mixophyes; species Mixophyes fleayi. The sequence goes on from NC_134403.1 coordinate 285,123,348, forward strand.
ATCATTGGGGCCTTTTTGTGTGAGTGGAAGATGACCGTACAAAGAGGCCAATAGAAATTATCTATGTCATCTTGTAACCACATTTACCAGATAAGACTTTTCAGTACGCAAAACTCACTAAACGGAAAGTTTATTACTGTAACAAGATTTAAATTTTTGGATATTTTTATCTGTAGCACAGCAAGCACAAACATAAAACATTAGTAGCTTCTCCAAGAAGGCCAGCTAGGGAAGCAGTTTTTAAAGACTGCATTTTCTGGCAATGTAGCCAAAGGGAACTGTGGTCCTTGACGCCCAAGATCACAGCATCTCAAAACCTTGCACTAATAAGAAAAGCTCTCCCGACGCAATCATATACATAGAAGCCATATGTGAAGTGTCATTAATGGGGTTTTAATCTCAAAATTAATTTGTCCACCTATTTGATACCTGCTCAATGCAAACTATAGACCGTTAAATATTTTTTTGAAGTGACATAAAAAGCAGCAATGTGAAGACACTGCACTGATCCACAGCCACATAATACATGGGCACGATTTGATGGATTTGCATACCTCAGCTCTTATGCAATTCTACTGACCTCCATGCTACGCTAATGAACTATGCTTACGACTTTTAAAGTGGTTTAGTTGAGCTATGAGACACAGGGACATTTGTAATTAAATTTATTCCTCTATTACCAAAGTTACAGTGGGAACACCATTATACTGGTACCTGAAATATTTGTGAAAGCAAACAGGTATAAGTGCTGACTGCAACCATTAAGTAACAGAGCATATACCCTGCTGCTCTGCTAGTCAAGTTAGCTTTTTTATATTTGCAAATATACTTTAATTTACAAGATGTTTGTATGACATAAACAAAGTCATTTCAATAAGAAGCTCAAAGCCTTTAAAAGACTTTCAGTAGCAGTTTATTTTATCAGTTGTAATCAATGTAATTCACTGCCTATATCTTATCTGTTGGAGAGGCAAGATTGATTACTACCTTTTGAGATCAATTTTAAGTTTAAAGAGCAAGTAAAGCTGTAGTTTTAGCTTAATGGTTTAAATGTGAACATTTAAATTTTGAGATTTTAGTCCTTGAAAGATCCATTTCCACCTGGAACCAATGAGCTGCTCACTCTCCATGGGGGAATACTAAATAGTCATTTTTCAAGGGTTTATTGAGTCTAAGGTCTAGCCAAAGAACTGGGTTTGGTAAAGCTGCAGAGGGTGAGCAGGACCACCAATCAGAAGCCATAATCACGGACATTGTCCTCCTGCTCACACCCCATTTCTACTGTGAAAATGTTCACCACTATAGGTGGCAATGCAGTTTCAATAAATGTTATTGTAACATGCAACAAGAGTGGCTTTTAACAAGTTTTGTTTAAATTTATACTACACTCACTACCAGATTTGAGCACAGGAAAATTACAAATGTACAACATAAGATGGTCAGAAGAATCACTGCCAGGGTTGCGCAATGAACTTAACTGATGACATGCCTTTAAACAGAAAGTTAGCATCCATGTCCTGTAAATGGCATCTCTTTCTTAGGCCTGGTATCAACTGGCTTTTGATTTACAAATAAAAATCCAAGTTAAGTTTGCATTAAATATGAAGCAGGCAGCAAGCATACAGAAAACCACAATTCTATAGCAATGCCCCCCACCCTACGATATGAGTGGGTCTGGAAGCTATCAGGAAAAATGACTTCTTTTTTCACATGCATTTCTCTGAGAATTAGTGTTTTAATTACTATTTTTTTTATAATATATTATTTAAAACATGAAATTGATACCAGTGGGTATGAGGCCTAAACAAATATGGAGTGTTAGGATGAGGTGCCATGTTTTGTGGCAAAATAATTTTTAAGTCAGTTTTAACACGAGGGAATGGTCTGATGGCAAAAAATTAAATTTGCCTTCTAATACCCCTTTCAGACTGCCACTCCGGCAATATCCCGGGTATATGAACCCGAGATATTGCCGTGAGTACAGATCCTCAGACCCAGTCAAATACCCAGGTAGAGAGAGTTCACACTAAACACGCATCTGCCGGGTCTCCCTGGCAACATCAGAGCTCTTCTTGTGATGGTTTTTTCCCTTGTTGTTTTGAAACTTTGCAATTGGTGTTGATGAGATCGGACTTGGGAATAACCATCCAAACAACCCGGGTAGATGCAGGGAACCCCTTTCACATCAAGCCTAATCCCAGCAATAACCCTGGTCTTTTAGGCAGTGTGAAAGGGGTATTAGAGAAAACAACTTGGCCTGAATCTTGAATCTATGCGCTCCTATTTAAAGGTCTTCCATTTGTAACAAAACAAGTTAATGTTACTATTTTAAAACTCTGGAGACACGCATTTGATAGATTCACTTACAAAGTGATGGGAACTCAGTTAAAATAAAATGAACAGGCTGCTATAACCACCTTCAACTGTTTCATACACTATCTCAATACCCTGGACAATGTAACTTGCTTATTTTACACTACTTTTTGTTTACTTGCCTTGGTCCAAACCATTACCAAATCCCACTATTATTAACACACCACCAAGTTATTAGCCCCTTCATTATGATGGCCACCGTCTGTTTCTTTTCCGATTCCCTGTTCCTTCTCACAGATCACCACCTGCAATTTATCCTCCACCACTTTAACCTATTTACACTCCAAGATAATCAAGTCTCCTCATAATTCTCAGGTATATTAGCAACAAATTCTCATTTCTACTTTCTCCAAACCTGATCTGGCAGTCTTATCTTTATCACACTCTAATAACAGCCCTTTAATCAAATGGCTCCAGCTACTCTTACTTTTCAGCGTCTACCACAATATCAACCATGGCACACAAAGAAAACAAGCAGTCTGCAAAAACGCCCACAAATGGCACTGATGAAGTTCCGGTATGAAAGGGTATTTTTTTTCTGCACCCAATAGTAGCATCTTCTCGTCATTTGGTCCTACAAACTCCCTATCCTCTACTTCTCTTCCCACTCTGCCCTCTCCAAATAAGTAATTTGCCATCTCAAGCTCATTCCAGCCTAAACAAACATCTGTCATCTCTCCATCATTATTCAAATATGTGCAAATTATTCCTTAACTGAAAAACAAGACTTAATTCTGACCCAAAATATTAACTCCCATGACCCTTGAGAGGATTCCTTAGACTAACTATGCATAATCTTCAGTCAAGCTTTCATTGCCACTCCAGAGACAACCAATGATTTGATCATCGCTAATTATAAAGACAACTAATCACTTCTAGTTCGCCACCACCTCTATAATGCAAGTGACACCATCGACCACTCACTTCTCATACAATGCCTGCATTCTCTAACATTTCAGTGAACTGTACTAGCCTGGCTCTAACCCTAATCAACCACAGTGATAATTTCTCTGAATATACTGCCTCTGTTTTACGCAGTACCACAAATTTCAATCCTGCGCCTTTCTACCGGAAAACTAATAAGCTTGTCTAGGGTTTAGTAACCCCTCTATGTTGTTGATGAGAATTTTTTTGCCATTAACAAGTCAGACAATCAAATGTATCTATATCCACTAGATCTTTCACCATCTGCTAGCCTGCATTACCGAATTCTGCCATTTCAACTTTTATGTCCCCTCACTACCTTAGGATCAATCTTTTGAAAACTGAGCTAGTTATCTTTCCGCCAGAAACCACTTACCAAATCTTTCTGTTGACAACAAACTGAAGATTACTGCACAGGCGTCTTCGACTCAAAACTGTCCTTTATTCTTCCCCACGTCTCCAAACAGATCTCTCCGCTCATCAACAATTACTTGCTCCCTTTCTGGTTACAGCACATCAGCACCAGCAAAAACAAAACACACACACCTATCTATGCAAGCTTATAATGTTACTAAACCACCATCTCAACCCTTCTGGGATAGTCTATCCAGTTACCACCCTTCTACATTGTTTATACAAAATTTATGTTTATTTTCTTTTTATACTCAACCTGCAGACCACCAACCAAACATTGTTGTGTGACTGGAGCATAGTTCCACTAAATAAATTTTATTTAATTATTTTTAAAAATTTTCTATACATAGGAGGATTAAATCTGAGGGCAACACCAGGAGATTGGGCTCCTCTGAAGGAGCCTTCATAAACAGTTTAACTTCCTTTAAAAGTTAAAGTAGGTTGAATTTACTAAAAGGAAAAGAGAAACCCCATTGCAGTTTAGACATACCCAAACATTGTGAAATTCCATGTGGAGATAGAAGCACATGTGCTCCTGTGAAGTGCCAGAGGGACGTGTCCACACCATCTATGGGGTATGACCACATCACAGAGGAGGAATGTCAGGTCCATCACCTATAAAATATTTCCCCTCCACTCTATCTGCAGCACATAAATACCATTCAACACGTCTATTCTGCTGATCTCAGGCCCATTACCAACATCACCAAGATCACTCTACCTACCTGTCCTCTGGCAAAACCAAAGAGGTAGCAGCAATAAAACTTAATCTTACAATGGGAACTTAATTATGTCAAACAAGTAAGAATTTGCTCTGCAATGCAGGGACAGTGTCAATGAATCATCTGCAGTCTGATTTGCTACAAGGCATTCCTACAGCTCTAGACAGATCTGGCACAATACAAGACCCAGGACTAACATATTACTGTAATATTTGTGTCCCTGGGTGACCAGGTATTAGCCCTGCTTCTAGCAGGACACAAATAATGACCATAGTGGCTTCAGTCAGCTAGTGGGGTATGCATCTAAGCTTTAGATTATAAGCATGGCTCTTTTACTTCTGTTTAGGGATACCCGGTCTTGCTTTATTACGGTTTGCTCCCAATTGTAAAGTGAATTATACTGACACTATATAAATAAGTGTTCATTAATATTGAGGAAAATACAGATAAAGACACCTTTCATCTACAATGAGAATTTTTTTGCCATTAACAAGTCAGAAAATCAGTTTGCACACAATAGCATACAAATGCCCCTCTCTCAAAAGATGCATATTACAAACTGGCAACATTGCCACTATGAACGAATAGACCAGCTGTTTAGCCTTCCATTTAACAAACTGCAGAAAAGAAACATGGTACTTGTCGTGTGAGCCATTTCACAATGCTAAAAGAACCAAATGTAAAACAAGCTCCCTCACATTGGTACATTTAAAAAGTTGTAACAGTTCCCATAAAGAAGATAAAAACTTTTAATTTTTTGTCAACAGATGCACATCTTCCAGGGCTCTTTAAGAAAATCGATGGCTCTCAATTTGTCTACCACTGCAACAGAAAAAGTATGCCCTAGTCTTACAGTCACCTCCTAACTTTGTATACAAGTTAATTTATATATGTAACTAATTTGAGACATTTTAATGACAGTAAATGTTGCGCTTGCTGAAGCCCAAGATGAAATATCATCAATTTATATAACGCCACTAATTCCGCAGCGCTGTACAGAGAGCTCACTCACTTCAGTCCCTGCCTCATTGGAGCTTACAGTCTAAATTCCCTAACACACACAGACCTGGGTCAATTTGTTAGCAGGCCAATTAACCTACTAGTATGTTTTTGCATACTAGTAGGTTAATTGGCTTAACAAATATGTTAAAAAGGGTCTTTCCTAAGTTCTTTAAATGCAACACAAACCATTAGATGAGTGCAGCAGATACTTGAAAATTCATTTTTGTTAAGAGGCAGTGTGTTTGAACTATAACAGAAGGGGCGTTTTCAATGTGCATTAATAAAGATTTTATGCACGTTACAGGGAAAAGTCAATATACTGATGTCAAGATATCTTGTAATATTAATATACATTATTAACTCTGTGATGGGACAGTAACTTAAACATTGAGAAATAGAACAACGCTACTAACACGAAGATCCCAGCTTTGAGCATCCATACTCTACTTGGCTTACGTTTCTGCATTGCAAATTTGAGCCATTGCACTTGGATACATAATTATATATAATGTAATTTAGAAAAAGCGACATTAAACAAAAAGACGCAATGAACATGCATTTCATGACAAAAAGAAAAAGGAACCAGCCAGAACATGGAAATTAGTCATAAGAAAGGTCTTGCTCTGCAGCAGCACCGATGTCTGAGCCAACCCTAGGCGACTGCTGGACGCCCTTGTAAACTGCTAAATCACAGACTCCATTCGCCAAGTTTATTGCGACACTAGGGTGAGGGGAAAACAAAATTCCTGTGTTGGTGAAAGCACGTTCCTCATTTCAGAAGCGATGCACTCTGGGACATGTAGTCCCCATCTGAGGAGCTGTGCAGGAGACATAGGCAAAGACTTCCAGGTCCCAACTCCACCACGAGACAGCCGCCGCGCGCCAGCCGCAGCCTGGCCGCTCCGCCCGCCACCTGATTGGCCGCCCCGACACCCGGCCCACGCCCCTAGCCCGCATCGTGCGGCTCTTTGTGCACCCGATCCAGACACCTCAGTGCGAGAGGAGCCCAGTTCCCCCCACCCTCGGTATGACACAGCCAGAAATCGGGACAGGTCGTGATATCCGTGCCGACTATACCCAATGCGACAGTACCTCACAGCCTGGGCAATCTCTGCTGTGTGATAGCGATACAAACACGAGGCCACCCTCAGCTCGCACAGCTGAGAGACACATGACAAAGCACCTTCCAGCGCCACCCGCTACCGTTCCCACATGCCAGACCACGCTCACACCGAACCATCACATATAAAGAGATTTCCATGTGGGAAACACAGTAATAAATACCAACTCACCCCAACAGCTCACAGCACCATCACCAGCGCCGCCATAAGCAGCACGGCACATTACGTAGGAATAAAACACGGAGCTCTCGCGATAACATGTAATCACATGGGAGAAGGTAGAGAAAACTGCACATGCGCAATCTGAAATAGAGACTGCGGCGCTGGCTGGTGCCCCGCACATGCCCAATAGGTACCTTCCTTCCAGGCGGTGCGGTGATGTCATGTTGTTGGCTGGAGACCAATGTTGCTACAGCTTTGTCCCAACAGTAACCCCGGATATGAGTATCATCAGTTAAACATTTGATCGGATACGTCCCACTCATTTTTTAACTGAATTAATCTATGGTCATTTACTAGAGTGTCAAAACAGTTGTGATGCATTCATTTTTCAATGAACTAGTGGTTAAAACGCAAGAAGGAAATATCGGACTAGAATAGTGTAAGCCTGAAGAAATGTGTCATGTTGACATGACTGCTTTAAAATCATGTAGCACGTATTAGTAAATGGAAAGGTACTTTTCCTCTCAAAAACTTATACTAAACAAATATATTGGATTTAGTGAACAAATGCAGGCAGCATGACATTTACTAACGTGTTACCTCTTGCTATTTATGTAAGACTTGCAAGTCATGATGAAATACACATGCTACATAGTTGCCAACATTTCAAAATAGTTTCCAGGGACACTCTGCTGCTGAGTTTTGGAGCATCTAAGCTTGTCATGTGCAATACTGTCTGGGCAGACCTTGCTCTCTAACAACAACAACATTCATGTCATGTTTATTGCATTTAATTCTCACATTTCTAACTTTTTGCACCGTAGATATTCCTCTTCAACAAATAATAATTTATAAAGCCAAGAGAATAAAAATTGGGGGTAAAAACTGCAACTAAGCTATGAAAACATGAGGTATTGTATTGTGCGGTTGGTCGATGGTTAAAAATAGGGGCATTTCCAGGGACAAAATCTTAAAAAGCATGGGCGAACTCTGGAAATAATGTTAAGTTGACCAATATGAGGCTGTAGGCCCAATTGCAATTACTTCACATACATGTTGAAATACCTGCAGTTTTTACTATTAATGTTAATAAATTCAATGAAGCATAAGTATGTCTAACAAGTAATACTCTAAAAACATTTAATTTACAGCTTTAACAATTATTTCTCTGTTTTTAACTCTGCCCACCACCCGTGCTTCCTACTTGCTCCCCTGCTCTTTTCTCTTAGCACATCCTCCTTGGGTGGACTTATCTACCCAAGGAGGCCTCCAGTAACATCTCTATGCTGGCGACAACCGCATTTACTTCCAGAGGTGCGGTCCGGGTAATTGAACTCTCCTGCCTGAGAGAGGGGAACCCACATTCAAAGTCAACCCCACAAAAGTGAAGTGCCTCTAGTGTTAGGGAGGCAGATCAGGTTGAGGCTGCTGTGTACGTCAGCCACTCACGATGCACAGTCTGTCCTTCAGGTGCAAAGGACAGTTATGACAACTTACCATTTCAGGGAGAGAACAGGAAAGGGAAGGGGTGTATGCCCATAGTCAATGTGCAGTAAGGACATGTCAAGCTTGAGCCCATGCAGCTGCATCCGATTCAAGTTCTGGGCATATCTAAGGTACTTGTTTTTCAGCCATATCTCTTGCTACAGGTCTAATCTAAGTGTCGATTGTTAGTGATGATGGCTGGGTATATATGCTAGAACGTGTTTGCAATCAGGAGCAACTGTAAAAATATTTTGTTTTTTTATGTACAGTAGACATTAATTACATCCTAATAAATGTTTTTCATGTGAAAAAAACTTTTTTTTAACGTTTGGTCATTAATGACTATGGGCCTGATTCATTACTGATCTTATCTGCCGTTTTTTGAGGATCTTATGAAAATCTTCACTGAGCATGCCCAGGAAAGGGAGATAGGAAGGAAATTAAGTTACGTTAAAATGAAAATCCTTCTTAACTGCACTTAAGAAGATTTTCTACACTTAAGAAAAAAAGGATAGAAATGGGCGGGGATCTAAAAGCAGTTAAGAAGAGTAGACATAATCTGTACTGAGTTAAGAAGAGTAGACGTTACCCCCCCTTTCCCCCTCCCCCCAGATCTAAGAAGAAATGCTATGAGTTTTATCTTAACTCCTTGCTTAAACTTAAGGACGCTCAGGGTCATGTTTAAATCCAAAGCAGCTAGCTAAATAAAAACAATAAACTGTTCTAAAAGCATCATTCGTTTAAAAAACAGCTAAATATGTACAACATACATCTTAATACACTTCACATAAAATTGAAAAAAAAAATTGTAAAATGTATATTCTATTTATATCAAACATTAAACATTGTGTACATTTTTTTAAAAGGAACCTCTTTTCAATTACAACCACAATTGTAATAAATTGCAATCAAAAGTGGTTGATGTGTCAACAGTTAGGTGCTGATATTTGGGGATTAGGTTAAACCCGGAACTGCTGGAATGCCGGAACGCCGGAATGAGTCAGCTTACTATAGTGCCCTCTGCTGCTTGGTGTCTTGAGTAAAGCTTGCTGTGCTTTCTATGCCTGTATAGTGCATTTTGTTCTGCTACACAGATATGTTCTCTGTAATATGTGGAACAACTATTACACATATTATATTGCATATATATATTGTATATCCCAGCTATATATTCTAGTTATCCGTTCGACCTGCCTTAATGTATGTCGGAATGGAGCTCTGAGTGCTTTCCCCATCCATTGCAGGGTACTTTAAATGCTAATGCGAATAATAAGGTAACAAGAATTTTATCATCAGTTATTTATGGCTGATGTCAATTTGATAGCATCCAATTAACCTGCCTGTATGTTTTTTTGGAGTGTGGGAGGAAACCCATGCAAACACGGGAAGAACATACAAACTCCACACAGATAAGGCTATGGTCAGCAATTGAACTCATGACCAAAATGCTGTAAAGCAGAAGTCCTAACCACTTAGCCACCATACAATATACACATGATTGATTGTGTTTTAACATTTGTAAACAAACTCTTCATACCTCCCACATTTTCCATTACGTAATACCGTCTTGAGAATGAGGAACTTAAGATGAGGATCTTAAGATGGACTGACTGCTTAAGATCCATTGCATCTTATTTTCCATTGCTTAAAAGACTTAAGATGGGCGTGTCTTTGAACTTCCGTTCCTTGTTGAATTGCGAATTTCTTATCTTCCCCGTTTATTCTTAAAGTACTCATCGCAACTTAAGATGAGGAAAGATAAGATCTGATCGCTAATGAATCAGGCCCCATATTATTAAGAGGTGACATTAATTGAATAGTTTTTTGTTTGTTTTTTTTGCCTTCTTTTGTGAGTTTATACTCCTCATATGTATTGGACGTATCCAGCAGTGTCCTGTCTAATAGAGCAGAGCAGATCCACACCTGTATTCATCACCACACGTACTTCACATCCACTCCTTGTTGAATACGGACATGAGTATAAAATTAAGAAATACAACAAATAGAGTGACACAGCAATATATAGTACATTTATTCATAAAGACAAGGTCTGTATAGTCAAGATATGACTGGCACCTGACAGTCCAAAAATGTAACATTGGGTCAAGTTGGTTAATGAACCTAAACAGCACAAACAATTTGTATACACTAGCAGGAAAGCCATATTAAGATTTGAAAATATTTGGAGCAGGTGGACTGATTCCCCTTATGTGTTAAGGTTGTCCTGAAAGAGCGATGGATCCCCGGAATCTGCAGAATGACTGAGCTCTCCCACAGGCGCGGAGTCTAATGAGTAGGTGGTATTCACCAGGGACCTCTACAAGGGAGTATGGGCTTAATGGCACCTATCCCGCAGGTTGCGGTCCTGAGAGAGAGTGAATGCAGCAGAGAGTTGAAGAGGAGCCAGAGGGAGGCAGGAGGCTGAGGGGGGCACAATACAGAGGGCTAGCATAGAGAGAGGGCAGTCACTGGGTAGCGGGTTCAGTGCTGGGAGAGAACAGACTGATAAGAAGACACAGTAACAGCGGTAGCTCATAGAGGCAGCAGATGGAGAGAACCGAGGCTGATACGATACAGGTAACTCATGTGATGGTAGAGGAGTCACTGGAACAGCGGGTTCAATGCTGGAGTAGAGCGGCTGATACCACATAAATAACTTGGGACGGCTGCAGAGAAGTCACAGGAACAGCAGTAGCTCAGAGAGGCAGCAGATGGAGAGAACCGAGGCTAACACGATACAAGTAACTCAGGTGATGGTAGAGGAGTCACTGGAACAGCGGGTTCAATGCTGGAGTAGAGCAGGCCGATACCACGATGAAAAGAGGAGCTAGATCCTAGAGCACAGAAAGTGAGCTGAAGAACAGGCAATAGGCAGGTGTACCTGGGAGGTTTAAATAGAGAGCCATGATCCTGCGGCCAATGAGGGAAAAGAGGAGTCTCCAATAGGTGAAGTGCGGTACTGCACATACGCAGAGCAAACTGTCCACGATACATGTTAGCAACTGATGCCGGCATTACTGTTTATGAGAAGAGGGTAACGGTACAGATGCCCGCAAGCAGGAAAGAGGCGTGACATTATGCTTTAGGCTGAATGAGGAGAGCTTGAATTATTAACTCTGCAGGCACTCATGACATTAATAAATACACATTTTTTTTCTAGGTATATTTGTAATCTTTATTTGCTAAATGGTTTTTGTATTGCAGTTTTGGTATGCATTGTGATGACCCAATGAGTCGGTTTAGACCGGAAGCATAGCAAGATCAAAGCAGAGCCTTGTTAAGGTTTCATCCTCTTTAGAGAGAATTCTAAATTCTGCCTCCTACAACTCTGAAGCCCTGCTGCAGTCTAGTCCTGTGAAGGTTTAGACACCAAGGGCCTGATTCATTAGCGATCAGATCTGCCCTTTTTTGCAGATGTTGCGAAAATCTTCTGTGCATGCCCAGAAACGGAAGATACAAAGGAAATTCTGTAGAATATACTAAGATTTTCTTAAGTTTATGTGAAATTCCATCGTAATTGCACTTAAGAAGTTTTCTGACAACATAAGAAAAAAGGGTTGTGAATGGGAGGGGAATGGGCAGAGATCTTAAATAAGTTAAGAAGAGTAGGCGTTATTTGTACTGAGTTAGGAAGAGTAGGCGTTACCTCTGGATCTGTCGGATAGTTAACTTGAGTTTTATCTTCACTCCTTGCTGAAACTTAAGGAAGCTCAGGGTCATGTTTAAATCCAAACCAGCTACAGCAGCATCGCTGAATAACAACAATAAACTGTTATAAAAGCATTGTTCGTTTAAAACAATCACAGTTAAATATGCACAACAAACATCTTAATACGCTTCACCAGAAAAATACTTTTTTTTTTACAAAAAATAAAAAAATATTTTATATGTAGCTCAAACATTAAATATTGTGTATTTTTTTTAAAAAAGCAACCTCTTTATAATTACATCCACAATTGTAATAAATCGCAATGTAAAGTGGCTGATGTGTCAACAGTTCATTGCTAGTGTTTGTAACAAAAGAGCTAACAATACGCTAGTAACAATATAAAAATATAAGTTATGAAAATTTAACGGATAATTTGTGCGAACTTAAACCAAGCTTAGTCTTGCATCAGGGACACTTTGGACATCAACACAAATATGGGAAGGATATTATTGATCCCACTGGGACAAGAGCGTTGGTGAGGATTCGAACTCAGGATTCCACTGTTGAAAGGTGGATTGTCTAACTGCTATGCTATGTGCAAGTGGTAAAAACAATAAGTGAATGTAATAGAATAGAAGGAAAAGCTGACCATCAACTTCTCTCATTACAATTTTTTTTCCTTTTTTAATTTGAATTAATGTCAATAATTATACTTTGAATTTATTATAGACATAAATCATTGGTACATGCACAATTCTTAAATTTTTGGATATGGAAATACAGTCATTTATACTAATAATAATAATTATAATAATAATAATTGGACTTCAAATTGATTGTTATTTGAGCACTTATGTTTTTTTAGCTTTCATCTGTGGATATTTCCTATGTCTTTGCAATCAAGTCAATTTGAACAGCTGCTTCTCTGTGTTGTTGCTGCACACAATTTTCTAGGCCATTTAGCGATATTCCACAAAATGTAGCAGGAATCAAACTCATGAACCCACTGATGAAAAGTGGATTGACTAACTACTACACCAACATGAAAGGGGAAACACTATGTGCATGAAATAGACTAGAAGGAAAAGCTGAGCATCAACGTCTCATAACAAACAGATTAACGTGGATAATTGTAATTCATGTAATAATCAATCAATTATATGATTATTATCAAATCTACAATGAAATATTCAAGCGCTCAATCCATGGTACATGCACAGTTTACATATTTGGATATGGAAATTCCCAACACAACACATGCATTACTGTCAACATGAAGGTTGAAGGAGAAACAATAAAGAATTACACATAGATTTCTCTTGTTCTCCATCACAAAATTGTGTCCTAGGGATTTTAAAGATGTCAATAAACATGGATATGATGTAAAGGCTAATACTACGCAATGTGAAACATGTACATATACTTGAGTACCGTTTTTCCAGTGCCGCATATGGTGACATGCAAAGCATGTACAGGTACGTTCTTCATTTAGGATACAAACCTAGTAACCGACTGTTGCCAGATGGAATTGCTAACCACCACACTAACGTCCAGACTAAAGAGTACATATGTTACATAGACTATACTGAAACAATAGATCATGCAACAGATCTGCAATTGCGAAACCTGATTCTTTACACAGAAGGAACACCTAAGTATATTAGCAAACTATGTAATCAAATGAACCACATACACTTACATCATTTTTTGTAATCCAATGCAAAAATATGCATGGTGGTTTTTTAGGCCAAAACAAACACACTCCCTCTCTAAAAGCACCTGTGTCTGCCATCATCTGAGCAATGTCGGCGTATGCACCTGCAGATACTTCATTAATTATGCTTCCCTTTAAAACAGCATTTGGTGCACTTGTTTTTTGTTGAGAGTTCGGTGGTTTTGGTGAGTAAGACAGACAAAGAAGTGCTGCTTGGAGCAGTATCTTTCACAAATCAAAGAATGTTTTATGAGCTAAAATAGCATTGCTATTTTATTGTTTGATACACCTATGGTAATTTAACTATAAGCTTCTCTACTTTGTGAAGTAAGGGGCTTACATTTGCTTTTTTATATTGTTTTTTTGATGGTAGGAGTAAAGTATTGAAAATTATTTTAGATTGATGACCTTCTTTCACTGTGTATTGTCACTTTGAATAGGGACTGCATCTTGACTGAATTATTTATAGTTTGCTTTATTTTGTGGCCCCTTTTCTTGTCTCTATTAATTACCTGCTCACCCTCCCTAACAGATTAGAGAGAGACAAAGTTGCGAGAAGTATTTTGGATTTGCACAAGGTGCCTTTTGAATTTTGGTGTGTGGTAAGTAGCCAGTGGCATGCTCTCTTATGTCTGTTGTGTTTCTCTTTCTGTCTCTATGGTTAGGTGGTCTCTGATGTGGTGTCTTTGCTCATTCACTATGGCTTGAGTATTGACGCAAGTTTTGTAGATATCAGATGAATTACGATTTTGTTGTAATTATAAGTTTCATGTTTGGAGTCTGCAGTAAAAATGCAAAGCTGTAAAGACTTCAGCTAATGTGTTTGTTTGTAAATTCAGGCTTTTGTCACACATACAGGAGATCCTGGAGTTGGATGAGAATCTGGTTCTCGAGGAGACTGATTGTCACGACTGAGTATAGCGTACCTGCTATCGTTGGCACTACTCGGAGGAAGGTGCGGAGTCTAACGTGCCCCTGGTATTCACCAGGGACCCCCGCAAGGAGGTATGGACTCAGCTGCAGGGAACACGCAAGTCACGGTCCTTCCACGAGTCAGATTGCGAAGCATGAGAGGAATGTCAGCCAGACCGGTTTGGCAATGGTGCGGGTAATGCAGGTACACGAGGAGAATCCGAAGGGGTGATGAGTCTAGCCGGGTCGGTAACGTTCAGACAGCGAGGTACAAAAGGGAGATCCAAAGAGTAATCAAGGCAATCCGGGTCACAAGGGTCACAGGCAAACGGCAAATAATCAGGAGACAGGCAAAGGTCAGGAAATAGGCAATCACAGGAATACACAAGAAACGCTGGAGGACAGGGGGACCTGAAACTCTGGCACTGGAGGTGGGACCATGGGAGACTTAAATACATCTGATGCCCAATCAGTTTCAGCGCTGCAGCGCTGTCATCATATTAGCGCCGTAGCGCTTCCTGAAGGCAGCGCCCCGTTGCCTAGCAACGGGAACGCTAACAGTGTAGTAGCCGGGTGGCCGAGCGGGACGGAAGTGACGCGTCTGGTTGCTAGGCAACCTTAAGTGCCGAGCAGCACAGCGGTACCTCTGTCCCGATCTACAGGCGGCGCCTGACACTGATCCTCCACAACTTCCAAACCAGCAACTGGTACAACCTCACCGTCTTAGGGAACGTGTCTTCAGGCCATGTGTCAGCCTCTTTGGGATATCAGATGCTGAGGTTGTCCGTCGCTATCAGCTTACTCCACATGTCATCTTGGACACCCTGCGCATTGTGCAGAGTGACCTTGAACCAATGTGTGACATCCCGTCAGCAGTACCGCCTTTGACCAAACTGTTGGTTGTACTGCACTTCTGTGCATCTGGTTCTTTCCAGACCACAGTGGGGGTCTCGGCAGGTATGTACTAGACCACTTTCAGTCATGTTTTGAATGTTGTGCTCCGGCATTCCTGTCGCGGCTCTCCCAGTTTATACATCTGCCACTCGATGAGGAGTCCCTTATGCGGATTAAGCAGCAGTTTACTACCATAGCTGGCTTTCTGCACGTCATAGGGGAAGTAGATGGGACGCATGTGGCCTTGATCCCGTCGAGTGGGGATGCTTCTCTGTATTTGAAGAGGAAGCATTTCCACTCGATAAATGTCCATGCTATATGTGATCCGTCTCTCCAGATTCGAGACCTGGTTGCCAAATGGGTTTGGAGTACCCATGACTCCTTCACGTTTAGGCAATCGGGGATGTGGCACAGATTGAAAGAGAGGCAAGGGGGTGCAAAGCTGTCAGGCACCGTCCCGCGATCCTTCCGGGACGGTCGCCTGGTCTCCGCCCGGAAGGTCTGGTTGTTTAACAACCAGACGCATCACTTCCGGCTTCGGCCGCCGACCTCAGTACAGCGAACCCTGTTGCTAGGCAACGGGACGCTATGAATGGATCTCCCTGGTGTCGGGAATGACAGCGCTGCAGCGCTGATTCTGATTGGGGCACCTCACTATTTAAACATCCTCTGGCACTCCTACCAGTGCCAGAGTATCAGGTCTTCCTTCCTCCAGCGTTTGTGTGTACCAGTCTCCTGTATTTGTTCCTGACTATCCTTGTTCTGCCTGTGACCTTTTGAACTGGACCGTTTGACCACCCCATTTGGATTCTCCTTTTGTACAGCGCTGCCTGAACGTTATCGACCCAGCTTGTCTCACCATTCTTCTGGATATCCTTGTGTACCTCGTACTACCAGAACATTACCGACCCGGCCTGTCTGACACCTCTTTGTATCTAGCTGTTGACTCGTGGGAGGACCGCGACCTGCGTGTCCCTGCAGCGGAGTCCATACTTCCCTGCGGGGGTTCCTGGTGAATACCAGGGGCACGTTAGATTCCGCACCTTCCTCTGAGTTGCACCAACAATACCAGGTACGCAAAATAGTTGTGACAAAAGCCACATGGAGACGCATGGCTTCTTGGTAATTAGAATAATGTATTTACTCAATTTATTACTATGCTTATTTCTACAATCATCAACTTTAAAGTTACTGTACTCTGAATGTGATCTTTGTCCTCAGATGTTATGTTTCCACATTGTGTCATATAGTACATGTGCCCATTTATAGTTGTTACAAAACTGTGGATTTTTTAACAATGTTAATGTCCACGTTTCTAAATGCTCCTGGTAATTTCGTCAACTTTCATAAACAAACATCTAAGGTTACATGATGGTTTGAAAGTGGTTATTTTGCTACACACGTTAGTAAACTCTACAAGGCCATATAAATAGCAGAAAAAAACTGTCAGCGCTCAATGGTCAATAAAGCTGCCGAATATCTTAGATGAAACAGGATACATCAACCTATCAAATGTAATATGTAATAATAATATCCAGATAGACAGCGCTATACTGTACCCAACGGACCAACAAAGCAAAAAGCAATCTAATTCAAATCCAGAAAATCAAACAAATAAACCAAAGAAAATTGTCCAAAAACCATCTGTGTTCAATTTCTTATAAATGATTCCTTCAATGTCGGATATATAATGATTGTTCATCCATAGGACAGAAATAATAATAATGACAATTTCCACCCGTCCTTCCTCTCAATGAAATTGTAAGAAATGGATTCTTACCGGAAGATGTGGATTACTGGTCATGTAGCGAGTTCTTTCGTCGTTATCCTCTATTGACTCTTCAATTTGATATCACGCTGATTAATAGTCTCCCTCCGATCATGTCCAAATCAGAGATAGAGAAAAATGCACATCTAGCGTGATATTGTTTTAAAAGGAGCAATTTTAATTCTGTCCCATAGGACATAGATCAGAAATAGGTATATAGAATCCAACAATAGATAGTGAATCTCTTGGGCAAAAATTATATAAAAATACTATTACCTTATAGCCAGTCTTAAAACGCACATAGTAAAATGCAATGACACTTTGTAAAATCGGCAGATAGTAGAGATTCTAGAAATCAGTCTAGGCTTCAACGCGTTTCAAATGTTAATACGGTCTTTATCAAGAAGGTCAGAATCTCTACTATCTGCCGATTTTACAAAGTGTCATTGCATTTTAGACAATATAACAGTTCAACGCTATATGGTAATTAGAACACTTGGATCCCACACGAAACACACAGCAGATGAAGGTGAACCACTGACACAGCTAAAAGTCCGATGAGAATAGTATGTAGACTTGGCTGATCCAAATGTATAATATGATTCACTTTAGCAGGTGGTTATAGGTATCACAATAGTTCATGTAGCGGAACAAAGAACGTTATATGCTATCCAGGAACTTGGGTATAACTGGTAACATGCAGGAAGGTGTTGCCTAGAAGTACAGCGTGATAACGAAATCCAAACTGAGCGTAGAACTACAGGTCACAGGAGATCCAGTTAACAGGTAAACAAGAGTTCATCACAATTAGACGACAGCTGGTAATGCACACAACTTGTATTGAAGTAGAGGCTCCCAGCTTAGCAGTATATTCATATTAACAGTCCAGCAATAATAATCAGCAGAATAATAACAGCCGTGCCAGACATAGAACAACAGATGACAAGAGAACTGGATTGTAGTTCAACATAGCATACCGCAACATAGACAGCTGAGTAGAATAGTACTGGAGCCAATGAACATGAGCGCAGGTGTAGCAGACAACTCACGAATAGTTCTGTGTGCAGATGAATGACAACACGTAACTTCAGCTTGTAGATGAACCATGAACTGGCATACAGCGGAGCCGATGGGGAACAATGATGACAGGTAACTTCGGCAACCGATAGTATCCAGCAGATAGGCAAAAGGTCCGATATGCAGCCAGAACCCACGGCAGTGTGAGTAACACAAAGATCAGGCAATGAGTCCATGATTACAGGAACTTGAAATAGTCCTCTAGGACCAATAGGCTTCAGAAGGAGGTCCCAATCAACATAATGAGAAACACCTATGAACAGGTAGAGACTCTGAAGCGAAAGCAAGCACCAACATAGTTCTTAAAGGGCAAGTCACAACGCCAGCACCTAGCTATGGGACCGACGTGTGACAAAGACCCTTTGCATGTTAGGTTACAGTGGCCACCTTCATGTGCACAAAGGCATAAACTAAGTACATGCATTAAAGTTAGATGTGAGCTAATATTGTTGTAGTAATTTTTTCTTTTCCATTCAACAGCCAAAGATGACATGCGTTTTAGAGCTCTGCATTTCGTGTCCTGTCACAGGTTCAAGTATTTATCCAATGCTACAATCCTTCCTCTGCCTCTGCCTCTGCCTCTGTAAACGTGGTCAAAGTAGGATCCTTACATGTTAGATTCGTTGCCCACAACACTTCCTAGGCTAGAACATGTTCAAAACACAAAGCAAAAATTAGACTTCAGACACAATCACCACTTTGCTCGGAATCGTGGCCACAGACAAATGCAAAGCACAAAGTCCACACAATCAAGTCCAATGCCTTTGTGTCATACACAAGTCCAGCATCTGTTGGAGTCCTTATCAACATTACCTTTAAACCGGTTTTGTCCAGCAGTTAAACAATGACACTATCCACCCTTTTCAGATTTGACCAGCTTCCTAAGGTTTTTGAACTGCTACACATCAACTATATTGTTTTTTGCCCAGTCATGCAATGTTCCATTCCAGCCACATACATATACACACTTCTACGCATTATAAATTGTGGGTGAAGACACAGATTGTGATCTTGCACACACCTGTCATATAAGTAACTTGTTGATTTCAGATAAAATATGGGGGACACGTTTGACTTTAGTTGAGTTTTGTTATGTTCACAACATGAAATCTCAACAAACCTGCACTTTGTCATTTACACTTAGCTTTGTAGTATTAGCCTGAATGACCCTGGTGTTTAATGGCCATTATTGTGTGAGCTGCTTGCATCAGGTTGTTTTTATTTTGTAAAAACTTTTTTGGCTGACGATGGTTAATGATGTAAGAGGACAGAATATATAGTGTGAACGTGTTCACAGTATCATATGACTTTGGTTTTTGGCCAAGCAATATTGATCTAAACTCAAATCTTCATATCAGATCTGGGTATCAGAAGTTAACACTGATTTTCAATAGCATTCACATTGCGAATGGTCCCGGAAAGAAACAAACATTAGACTTAAGCCAGAATCCGGATGGGAATATCTGCAAGTAGGATCTGTAAGTGTAATTAATAGGTTGACCCACTTTTTGCCATAGTAAGACCAATGCCTGATTCAACATGTGTCTAAATATAATGTATCACAAGTACTTGCAAAGTGTTAGACATAATAGCACTATGAGGCAACAATTTCATTCTTCTCACACAGCAGAGTGGCCATTCTCAAGAATGACAAGAAAGCAGTAAGTAATGACCACTGGCACACAATCCCTAAGGAGATATCAAACTCCACCCACAACATAAGGTTTTCCACCCAGGTGCATTTATAATTATCTCCATTCACTAAGCAAAGTTTTGTGTGCTACTACTTTTTATCCCCATGTCCCCCTACAATGTCTGCCCTAGCACACTTTAACTCTGGGAATTCAGTATGTCTGTTTTCATTCCCATAGCATGTCTGTGCTCAGCACCATACTGTGGTTGGATATGAGCCTTAAGATTGGTCATATATGAGATGGTGTAACATTATCTATTACACTGTAGGTCATGTATTTATGTTAGTCTGAGGCTTCCTATTGTTCACTTATGGCAAAAGGGTAAGTATATGTGTATTCTCGATCTGTAGAAACATACATCAATAATTCTAATTTTAGGTTTCAAAGATTTTGGCTTAACATTACCTATGTTTGTTAACATAAACAACAGGAGATCTAGCTAGGGCTAATGACCTGTCCTCTGTTAAAATCTGGTCAGGCAAGTGTTCTGTTTCAAACACAATGGAGTGAATAGCCAACATTACATTATGCTGTAACCATTTATATAGATTGTGTATAGTTAGCCCTGCTATTAACATTGTTAATTAGTAACACATCACAGGCTAACAAAGAAATTTGGGAATATTATGCTTTGAGATACATCACTAGGCAAACTAGATATTGTTTCGTAGTGTATTTACAAGCACAACAGGGTGACTTTCTGTGCCTGATGTAGTCATCTTAATTATGAAATGTGTATTGTATTTCTATGCAATAATATCCTGAGACACAGCAGACAGTCAACACACCCCTACAGCCTGAGGCTCTTCTCAGAAAGATCTGGCTGTTGTATGAGGTAATAGTTCCGGCCAGCTGATGGAGGATGAAGATTGGAAGAAGGACTGCGACGACCCTTGTTCCTATTCCTTTGGCTAAAGTTACCCCAGGTCTGGTCATTCTGTGTGCTTGCCAAAAGCAAGGCAACAGGGAAGCCAGACCAGTGCCCTGCTGGCAGGCACTGGGGCTTCGCACTACCAGGAAAGTGTAAGCCTTTAGTTGGATTTTCAAAGATGCCCATAATAGGACCAGCATTGTATTGTATGTACGACTCTCGCATCCATTGTGCATGCCTGTAATTGATATTCCTGAACCACATGTTGTTTTTGTGCTTGTTCTTACATTTATTAAAGATACCATTGGTAAAGTAGGATATCTGCCTTGGTGGAAATATTTCCACACGTACCGGGGAACACTGTAGGCTGTTCAGTCTTTGGTAGACACTTCCCTCACACAAACCATGATACGCTGCAAATTATTTCTCTATTTAGAAGCTAAGTTACAGTATGACAGTTTAACCACAATTGACTAAATGTCTCAGACCTTCACACCTCACAATTAACAATTTAAGCACACTACAACGCCACCTTTTTAGGCTAAACTGCCTAATGGTTTTTGTTTCAAAGTACTAAAGTAGGGGCCTAAGGGCCAAAAATAAACATGTACATGCAACACAGAGCCCACACATCTAAGTAGTACATACATTTCTGGAACACGCAATAAGGGACAGACAGCTCTAAATGTTTTGAGATTGGTCAGAAATGCGTCAATTAAGCATCCATGATACTCACTTTTAAAGGTTGTAGTGTACTCTGATGTTACACACTTGTCCCTGTGGAGCAAACAATTTGAGTGTCCTAAAGTATGCTTCGTAGTTTACTATGTGCCTTGGAGTTTGGGGGTATTGTCTTGTTGTAGGTGGATGCTTAGGTATCTGTATGATTTCACTCCACCCAAATTTTGGCCAAATAAGACGTAGGATTAGAGTTTGCAAACACTTTGCAGGCCCATTTCAAAGAGAAATGTATTGTAAGACACTTGGAAATGAGTGCTTTAAGTGATGTAGACTCAGTGTACTGATGTGACAATGTACTGACAAACGCCAATATGTGTGAATTTGCACTGAATCTATAATATGATACATACAATAACCAACAAACAAGCAGTTATAAAATAAAGTGTAAGTTAGTTTTAATTACAATATCTATGTATTTCACATAGTATACAGGATTGTAAAATACAAAAAATTATCATCTTAAAACATTACTTTTTTTCCCCCGCAGAGGTCTCACAACCTGTGCCTGGCGTCGAGTCTCTTGGTCCGCAGGGTGTGACCGAAGGAGTGACGAAGGGCCAGGGGGATAGGCAGTGGGTGAGGAAGGGTGTACCGCTGGATGTTCTGAGGTGGGTGTGACAGCCAGAGAAGGGGCAGGGGCAGCAGCCACAGAAGGGGCAGGGGCAGCAGCCACAGAAGGGGCAGGCGCAGCAGCCACAGAAGGGTAAGGAGCTGAAGAAGTGGACATTTGTGAAATATTATGAAGATTGAGCTGGTGGTCTGGGGTGGAGAAGGTAGCGTGTGTGGTATGAGGGTATGAGTTGAAATGGATAAAGAAGTGACAGTTAGTGGAGGGCGTTGTGAGTTGTCCTGGTAGATTTTGTACAAGAGGGTGGCAATATTTGTGAGGGTACAATATAAAGTGGTCAGTTGGGAGTCAAATTTGTGCTCCATACGGGTGAGGGTTGTGGAAATTTCATCAACATGTATGTCTAAGGACTTAGTGGTGGATTCAAAATAGTGACTTATGTGTGACAGTGTCTGCTGCCTCAAGAGTCGTGCATCCACACTCCGAGGGGCCTCCACATCACGGGCAGGCACCCCCACTTCTGGAATGTCTACAGACACCTCCTCCGCCTCCTGTTCTGTATATAGAGAAAAAGACAATAAAATAATAAATTACCTTCTAAACTAAGCAACCTCAAAAAATGCTCAGTGCACAAATGTTAATTCTGCCCAATTGTGATGCATCCATTTTGCCGATTAAGCCTACAGGGAATTTAGCAACAAACTTGCCTTGGTATTCCAAACCAGCAGCCATGTGTGACTGGATCACTGATAAATAACTTCTGGTATAAATTTATTTTAGAGGAAATAGCGCAGGGCGCTTATTTATATAATTGCACATGCACCTAATTTTGATATTGTGCATATTTTGGTAAGGGAAATCTTTAATATCTGAGACCAGGGAAGAAATTTGTTTCTAGTTTAACCTTGCTAAAGGAGATGCATTATTTCTTACGGTATATATCTGATACAATAAGCCTTTGTGAATGGAAGTCTTTTGTGTGTTGTGATGTGGAGAAGTGGCTTGTTTGGGGTTTGTATCTATCTTTGGGAATGTGTATTCTGGACTGTCTGAAGAGGGGCCCCATGATAGTTAGATCTTTAGATGTGTGAAGGTTCAACATTGAAGGCAGGAACTTTTAATTAAGACTGGCTCCTAGATTCTCTGTATCTGAAAACCAGATGCAGGACATCACAGCATCTCTAGAATTTCATAGATAAGTGTAAATATTGTTGGCTTTGCAGTGCATGTAAATCCATGTTTGTGTAAACACATTGCATCCTGATTCTAAAAATAGCCTGTGTCCAAATCAGTATAAAAAGCACTGTCTTGTACACTGAAATGTTCTTTCTGTTTCATCTGACCTGATCACTGGTACCTTCAACCAGTGTGAGAGCAAATAAACATCACTTGCTTCAAAGACCTGCTTGAAAACATCTTTAATATTGCTGTATTCCTGTGACCTGCAGATTAGACCCTAAATCTAATCCATTCTCCGTCTGTTTCTGAGGTTGGACCCAGCTTTTCTGGTACCACCGCTCTGGTCACTGTGATAGGCCAGGGGAAATCCATCCGCAGCTCCCTAAACCATAGTAAGAGGTCAGGAGTACCAGCCCAGGTACGCCAGTAACGCAGTACACTCGCAGCGTGAGTTACCCAGAAGAAATGCGGTACTGGATGCTCCACAAGCTCCTGTAATTCCCGCTCTGTAAAATTAAGGTGGCGCCTGGTTCTTTCCACTGGACCGGGGGACGAGCTGGACCCAGCATCAGACATTAGTAGCTATAATAGAAATCGAGTGTGAACATTGACAAATCAAACACTCACGATACAAATTTATGTTACATATTGCAAATTTGAAATCCCCACCTCCTTAATCAATTGTATTGCATGCTTAAGCTAAACAATGCATTTCTCAGATTCCTACATAGTTTGCAAGTAAATGTACATTAATATATAAATGCTTGTGCTTTCTAAATATACCTAAATATACACCTGTAACTTATAAAACAGGTAAAAAAGGGGGTTAGGGAAAGCCACAGAATCATCATTTGCAAAACACTTCCACTACTCAGTTATGCCTTTATTACATTGTTATCCCCCCGATAGGTTTTGAAAGCAAATCCTTTTAAAAATGGGCAAATGCAACACAAGAAAAGAGGAAAGGAGTAAGTAATCAAAACAACAGCAGTTAAAAAGTCCACACAAGAAAGTTTGCTAACTTTATAGATCCAGATGTCTGTAATTTAGATTAGCCGCAGACATATCACAAACAAGTGTAACGGGCCTCAGCCCCCTTCTGAGGCCCAGATAAATGAAGGTCAATTGGACAGTTTCCATTCTTAACACTAACTAATCTGCAATGTTTGAAGCACAGAGAACTCACCAATATTGAAGTCAGATTCCTGAACAGAGCAAAGCTATGGCATCAATTTGCTTATAAATCTAAGGAGAGGGCAAAAAAGAGGCATAAGGATGATTGAGAGTGTAGACAATATTGTACATAAATGCTTTTTGTCCACCAAAGATGGTGGCTATATACATTTCAATTAATCAGACCAACAATGCTATAGTCTGCTTTCTCATGGGTTTTGTTTTGGAAACCCATTAGCAGAATGTTACTATAAATGTGACACTTTGGGCTAGATTTTCTAAGCGGCGGGTTTGAAAAAGTGGGGATGTTGCCTATAGCAACCAATCAGATTCTAGCTTTCATTTATTTAGTACCTTCTACAAAATGATAGCTAGAATCTGATTGTTTGCTATAGGCAACATCCCCACTTTTTCAAACCCGCGGCTTAGTAAATCTAGCCCTTTGCCTGTGCAAATACACACTATTTGAAAGTTGCCAGCACAGTAACATTGCTTTACGGCTAACAAGTTTGGTTCCTATTCTGAAGCAAAAATGTTCTATCTATTGAAACATATCACATCAAATAGTACTTACTGTAATAATGTTTTTGAAGTCACAAAAACAAATAGCATAAAGTTCCTGCCACCAAACATTCGGTAATGAGCAGGAGTGAAGGAAGAGCACAGGTGCGTTTAAATCTAAATTTTAATGGTAGGCCAGATGTACATGAGTCATCCTCATTGCAAAGCATGGAGTACTAGTCTCATCGCTCCGTTCTCCACCTTAGGATTGTTTGGAATGACAGGCAGCCATTATACACACAGGTGTAGGAAAGATCCGCGTGCGACGTGAGCTCGCCTATACGTGCTCAGATAACCAATCAGAGTGCAGAGTAGGTTTTGGAGAGTAAAAATGAGGTCTGCGGTTTTCGCCCGAAGGGAGTTGCGGGTGCTGACCGAGGGCATGGACAGCATGCCCTTGGGAAGATATATCAGTAACGAGATGAAGTTGCGGGCCTATCTAAGGGTCCGCAGATATCTCAGAGTGCGATTTAATAGGCGGTGGACGGTTGTCCAACTACGACATCGCTGGAGCGACCTTCGCCGCCGTCAACCGCAGCTCTTGAATGAGCTCAGGGAGGAGATTAGGAGATGTGAGTTCTCTATTAATCACGTAAATTCGTGCTTAAACATACTTGGTTTAATTTTCGAAGATCTTTAACCAAAATCACATGACATGACCTTCCCCCACATATCAATCTTCCTCCAGACTAGAAATGTAATTCCTCCTCCAATGCAACATTTACTTTCCTTAATGATTGAGGGACAAACTCCAGACCATTAAGGCAGGTTTTGGATTTCAACTCTTGACCCCAGTGTTGTGAGTCAGAAGTGCTACCCACTAAGGCATCTTGTTGACCTTACCTTAAACACATTTTTAATATTAAAAGTGGCAGATGTGTTTTTGTTATAGCAAAAAGAATTGAACACCATCTTTGTAAACAGTGTCCACGATCACAGTTGTCCTTAGATGATTTTCACATATTAGCAGGGCAAACAAAAATACCTACTGTATTATAACTCCCTAATCAGTTATTCATTATTTGACTGTTTGAATTCTCATGTGCCCCCCAAAAACGACTATTTGACAATTACTGAGTAAAACTTAGACAGTCCACATCTCCTAAGCCTAAAGCAAACATTGTTACAGGCCATGTGAAAGTGGTGTGTGTCTGTCATGTTTCTCTCCTTTTGGTAAAGATTAGCTTTTTCTGTGTTGCCCAAAAAATGATTCACAATGTCTGATCACAATATTATCTGACTACATCTATATAATTGTTAACCAGGTTGAATTTGGAACAATACACGA
The DNA here is from genome assembly GCF_038048845.1 of Mixophyes fleayi. Taxonomy (NCBI): domain Eukaryota; kingdom Metazoa; phylum Chordata; class Amphibia; order Anura; family Limnodynastidae; genus Mixophyes; species Mixophyes fleayi. Next base: position 285,149,640 of record NC_134403.1, read on the forward strand.
TATATACATGATATATTTATTCTAACAGACCGTAGACGTCGTGAGAGACGTGAGGCGGAGGAAGAGGTGGAGGCTGAGGAGGAGGGGCTAGAGGTGGTGGATGAGGGCGTGGAGGAGGAGGAGGTGCCAGAGGCGGTGGTGGAGGCCGAGGATGAGGAGGAGGGGCCAATGGTGGTGGTCAGGGCCTGATCAACCACTAGGCTAACCAGGCTGCAGCCTGGGGCGCTGGGTCCCTGGGGGCGCTGTACTCTGGGTATTTTATTTAATTTTTTACATTTTTAATTTTTTTTTTACATTTTTTTTTTAAAAAAAAAAATTTTTTTTTTTCTTTCTTCATTCATTTTTTTTTACGGGGTGGGGGTCGCCGCTGGGGATCGCGCGCGCGGGGGGGGGGGGGGGGGGGGGTCGCCGCGGGGGGGTGGAGGGCTCGATGATCAAAAGCATTGGTGGTCAGTGGTTAGCAACACACAGCCAATCACCAGGCTGCCTATTGCTGTGCAGCAGACAGGAAGCAGGACGTCTTCACTTCCTATCTGCTGATCTGAGGAGAGGAGCGACGCTGGCACAACTACAGGTAAGTGAAGGGGGGAACTGCCCTGCATATCTATAGGGAGGGGGGGGAACTGCCCTGCATATCTATAGGGAGGGGGGGGGAACTGCCCTGCATATCTATAGGGAGGGGGGGAACTGCCCTGCATATCTATAAGGAGGGGGGAACTGCCCTGCATATCTATAGGGAGAGGGGGAACTGCCCTGCATATCTATAAGGAGGGGGGGAACTGCCCTGCATATCTATAGGGAGGGGGGGGAACTGCCCTGCATATCTATAGGGAGGGGGGGGGAACTGCCCTGCATATCTATAGGGGGGGGAACTGCCCTGCATATCCATAGGGAGGGGGGGAACTGCCCTGCATATCTATAGGGAGGGGGGAACTGCCCTGCATATCTATAGGGAGGGGGGAACTGCCCTGCATATCTATAGGGAGGGGGAGAACTGCCCTGCATATCTATAGGGAGGGGGGGAACTGCCCTGCATATCTATAGGGAGGGGGGGGGACTGCCCTGCATATCTATAGGGAGGGGGGGAACTGCCCTGCATATCTATAGGGAGGGGGAGAACTGCCCTGCATATCTATAGGGAGGGGGAGAACTGCCCTGCATATCTATAGGGAGGGGGAACTGCCCTGCATATCTATAAGAAGGGGGGGGAACTACCCTGCATATCTATAGGGAGGGGGGAACTACCCTGCATATCTATAGGGAGGGAGGGGGGACTACCCTGCATATCTATAGGGAGGGGGGGGGAACTGCCCTGCATATCTATGGGGGGGGAACTGCCCTGCATATCCATAGGGAGGGGGGGAACTGCCCTGCATATCTATAGGGAGGGGGGAACTGCCCTGCATATCTATAGGGAGGGGGGAACTGCCCTGCATATCTATAGGGAGGGGGAGAACTGCCCTGCATATCTATAGGGAGGGGGGGAACTGCCCTGCATATCTATAGGGAGGGGGGGAACTGCCCTGCATATCTATAGGGAGGGGGGGGGAACTGCCCTGCATATCTATAAGGAGGGGGGAAACTGCCCTGCATATCTATAGGGAGGGGGAGAACTGCCCTGCATATCTATAGGGAGGGGGAGAACTGCCCTGCATATCTATAGGGAGGGGGAACTGCCCTGCATATCTATAAGAAGGGGGGGGAACTACCCTGCATATCTATAGGGAGGGGGGGAACTGCCCTGCATATCTATAAGGAGGGGGGAACTGCCCTGCATATCTATAAGGAGGGGGGAACTGCCCTGCATATCTATAGGGAGAGGGGGAACTGCCCTGCATATCTATAGGGAGGGGGGGGGAACTGCCCTGCATATCTATAGGGAGGGGGGGGAACTGCCCTGCATATCTATAAGGAGGGGGGAACTGCCCTGCATATCTATAGGGAGAGGGGGAACTGCCCTGCATATCTATAAGGAGGGGGGGAACTGCCCTGCATATCTATAGGGAGGGGGGGGAACTGCCCTGCATATCTATAGGGAGGGGGGGGGAACTGCCCTGCATATCTATAGGGGGGGGAACTGCCCTGCATATCCATAGGGAGGGGGGGAACTGCCCTGCATATCTATAGGGAGGGGGGAACTGCCCTGCATATCTATAGGGAGGGGGGAACTGCCCTGCATATCTATAGGGAGGGGGAGAACTGCCCTGCATATCTATAGGGAGGGGGGGAACTGCCCTGCATATCTATAGGGAGGGGGGGGGACTGCCCTGCATATCTATAGGGAGGGGGGGAACTGCCCTGCATATCTATAGGGAGGGGGAGAACTGCCCTGCATATCTATAGGGAGGGGGAGAACTGCCCTGCATATCTATAGGGAGGGGGAACTGCCCTGCATATCTATAAGAAGGGGGGGGAACTACCCTGCATATCTATAGGGAGGGGGGAACTACCCTGCATATCTATAGGGAGGGAGGGGGGACTACCCTGCATATCTATAGGGAGGGGGGGGGAACTGCCCTGCATATCTATAGGGGGGGGAACTGCCCTGCATATCCATAGGGAGGGGGGGAACTGCCCTGCATATCTATAGGGAGGGGGGAACTGCCCTGCATATCTATAGGGAGGGGGGAACTGCCCTGCATATCTATAGGGAGGGGGAGAACTGCCCTGCATATCTATAGGGAGGGGGGGGAACTGCCCTGCATATCTATAGGGAGGGGGGGAACTGCCCTGCATATCTATAGGGAGGGGGGGGGGGAACTGCCCTGCATATCTATAAGGAGGGGGAACTGCCCTGCATATCTATAAGAAGGGGGGGAACTACCCTGCATATCTATAGGGAGGGGGGAACTACCCTGCATATCTATAGGGAGGGAGGGGGGACTACCCTGCATATCTATAGGGAGGGAGAGGGGGGACTGTCATGCATATGTATAGGGAGGGAGAGGGGGACTGTCATACAAATCTATAGGGTGGGAGGGGGGGGCTGCCATGAAAATCTATAGGGAGGTAGAGAGGTTGATATGTATGAAGGAGGGCAGAGGAGGGGGGCTGATATATGTGACTGGGGGAGTTAGCTAGAAGAGTGGAGGTAAGGAAAATAGCTGCAAGGGGGATGGATGCAGGGTGGGAGGTAAAGAAAATGGCTGCAGCAGGGGTTAAGGAAAATGGCTGTGCGGGGGGGGGGGGGGTTGTGGTTAAGGAAAATGGCTGCAGGGGGTATTTAAAAAATAGAGCAGCTTTGGGGGGCAGAATCTCATGATTGTGTGGTGGTCACATGGGTGGTCTCAGCAATTACTAGAATACTAAATATTAGTGAGATGGGGCTGGTAGAGGTTTGTATTTGATTGACAACAAATATTCAGATATTGCTTATATATGCCTGTCCAATGGGGTACTTTTAGCTGGCCATAATGGAGTGTTTTGTTTTAACTAAAGGGCCTAATCATTCAGGGTTTGCATTATAATACATTTTTGCATTTTCAAAAAAGGACGCCAACTTTCCAGAAGCCAGCGAGAGGATAACAAAGTTGCAAGAGAGAAGAGCAAGAACAGGTAAGAGACAATGGCACAATCTCTCTAAATTTGAATGCTGGAGAATACACCTGAACATTCACATTCAGGAGTGTTCCTATACACCTATATATTCGGAGGAGGGGGGGGGGAGGGGGGGCGCTGCGGCCGTATTAGCCTAGGGCGGCCAGAACCCTTAATCAGGCCCTGGTGGTGGTGGTGGTGGCGGCTGAGGAGTAGGGGCCAGATGCGGTGGTGGAGGCTGAGGAGGAGGAGGTGCCAGAGGCGGTGGGGGAAGAGAAGGAGGAGGGGTCAGAGGTGGTGGTGGAGGCCGAGGGTCAGGAGGTGACGGAGGTAGTGGTAGAGCCAGAGGAGGTGGCGGAGAACAGGCAAGAGACGAAGGCCTTGGTAGATGGTAAGTATTGACATTAAAGCCTTTACATAATTTTATAACATTTAAATGTCCATTGTACTGGTAATAAATCCCTGATGTTCAATTAAAGTTGACATAAATGTCACAGGTTTCCATCATGATGGGCCTACAACGTATTTTGGGAAAATACACTCTCCATGCTTCCCTCCCCTGGCAAAAACAGAATTGTGTATATATATATATATATATACATAGAACTGCAGCACAAAAGCCTTAGGCCGCTTGCTCCAACTGTATTTTGCATCCCATTAGACATTGCTGTCAGTTTAAAGTTATGTAACAGTTCACGTCTCCGCTAACTCCCGTCTGTTTTTAAAATTAGGTGGACATGGATTTTTTTTTTACATTTTCTTTTACAGCCCCCAAATACGCAGCAATAAAGGCCAGAGACCCCCCATCGGTGGCCGAAATTGCTGGAAAAATTCTGCGCTATAATAAAAATATTACAAAATATAAAACAATTAAATATCAAACCAAATTATTGAACAACCTGTATGGTTAAAAAAAAAATTCATGTACATAAGTTCATGTTTTTCACAATTTGCTAAATAATATTATAGAATCAACCAAAATCATTGGTGTGTGTGTGTCTTTATTAATATATTACAATTGCACAATATCTGGGTATAAGGACAATAAAGAATGGATATTTCAATAAAACAATAATAACATTTATGCTAGATTGTTTTGTTACTACTACATCATCATTGCAACATTTATATAGCAACACTAATTCTGCCTCAGTGTACAGAGGAGGCAATCTTTCCCAAAAGAGCTTACAATGTAAAAGCTGTAACACAGACAGACTCAGGTCAATTTGTTAGCAGCAAATGAAGATACTAGTATGTATTTGAATTTTGAAAGGAAATCCACACTAACATGCAGAGAACACTAACTCCATACAGATAAGGCAATGGTCAGAAATCAAACTCATGACACCAGCACAGGGAGGCAGAGGTGCTAGATACTAAGCCACCATGCTGACCCGGTGTTGACTATAGTATTTTTCTATACAAGATGTGTAAATAACATACCAGCAGTAGATGATGAAAAAAAGGTTTGCATTTGCTAGTTGCATTTCACAAAGGAACCTGTGCCCTCAAACAACAACCCTCCCTCCAAGAGGAAGCCCATCCATAGTAATAGCATACACATAATGTGCCCTGGGCGCCAGAACCATTAAGGAAGGTATATGCCAAATGCCATACAAAATTAAAAACTTCCCAAAATCATATGGCATTGGAGTGGGAGGCAAATGTTAAATCTGCGGTCAGATTTAAAATTGATTAAAAAGCATATCATACATCAACTTAGAATGTCAGAGTAAACCCATACAAACATGGAAGAGAATATACAAACTAAACACAGATAAGGCCATGGTTGGGAATTAAACTCATTTCCTCAGTGCTATAAGGCAGAAGTGCTAGCGACTAAACCACCATGCTGCTCGACTGTGGTCTGCGTTGTTTTTTGCAAAGCTGAGTACATAACATAATATATAAGCCGTAGATGTTGAAAAATCAAGGTTTCAAGACAATGTGGCATTTAACTCCAAGGAGCCTGTCCCCTCCAAATCAACACACCCCGATCTTAGGCCATTCATAGTAATAGATGTCAGCATGCACATAATAATGTGCATGTGACCTCTGGGGCATCATCCTTTTGGAAAGTTAAAACATTGTCAGAAAAAAAAATGCAACTTGCCCTAAGAAAATTGCATTTGAGTGGAAGATACATGTAAAATATGTGGGCAGATTTTTCATTGTGGTAGAGCGTGTAGTAGATCACGTTTGAACGACAAAGGAAACAACAAGCTAACAAGTATTTGTGTGTTACATGATAACAAACCATTACTTTCCTTATTAGCTAAATACTATCCTAATACTATCCCTTGCAAAAACAAAACATAGGCTGGTTTGGCCAAAGTGCCTGTTGTGTTTCTTTCATTAATGAATAAAGGCCAGAAGCTGCACACAGATGCTACGGCCATGCTTGGTATTCGATCTCATGACTCCAGTTTTATGAGACAGAAGTGCTAACTACTATGGTACCTGTGCGGATCATAATTGGCATACATTATTGAATAATAACTAAGAGTACTATTATCTAGCACTTACATCTGTAGTACACATGCTGTATTATTGAGCTTCTCACTCTTTTTTCAAAATGAACATTGCCTTAATGGTTAGCCAATCCACCTTCCAACAATGAAGTCATGAGTTTGAATCCTGATTCACGTCCTTTCTCTGTTTGGAGGTTGTATGTACTCTACTATGTATCGATTATGGAAAAGAACGCTATGCATTTTTTTTAACGACGGAATATAATTTTAAAGCAATATCATTTTTTTAGATTAATATGCATATTTCTTTATGCAAGCGAATTACATGCATTTGCATCTACATGCGCTCAGTTCAACTCAAACACAAATAAACCCATTATACAATCTTTATTTCATGTAGCAGGTTTCAAAGGGTAAAGGGACGGGGAGAAAGATGGGCCTGCATAAGTCGCACTAGTGATAGAGCATATCCCGTGTAGTTTAAATTATTATATTTTATTAAGTACGGGGTGCTACCATTCCTTAGAGAGGCAGATGAAAGTTTGATAAAAGAAGGGCTTCATAGGTGCACAAATGCTCTAAATCTTGAAAGGAGTATGGAACACTTAAGACGTAACTTTTATTACTGACATATCAGCGAAATATAAAATGAAATGAAAAAAGTTAAAAACGTGATGTGTACTTAAAAGTTCGCTGGATGCTCCACTTCATCCCATTGATCAATAATTACATCCTTATACTGGATCCTATTAGTGTATATAACAATGTAAAGTTGCCCGATGGATCAATTATCTCACCACGTCTGGTTTTGATAATATAAGTAAATGATCAAATGGTATAATCAAAAGTTTCTATAATTGGCCATAGGTTACGACTAAGCACACATAGCGAAACGCGCATCGGCGTTTCGCTGGATGCCCTTTACTACCTATTTAAAAATCCTCAGATCCTTTTTATGCTCCTATTAGACCCTAAGTTAGATGGAGATTACATTAGGTAGCTAGCAATACACCTTATATAGATCAGCCAAGAATACTTGCTAGATTACCGCGCCTCATTGATCCTTTGACAGCTAGATAGCTAAGGGTAATATCTAGTCAGCCAGGAGGGAAATTTATTAACCTATGGCCAATTATAGAAACTTTTGATTATACCCTTTGATCATTTACTTATATTATCAAAACCAGACGTGGTGAGATAATTGATCCATCGGGCAACTTTACATTGTTATATACACTAATAGGATCCAGTATAAGGATGTAATTATTGATCAATGGGATGAAGTGGAGCATCCAGCGAACTTTTAAGTACACATCACGTTTTTAACTTTTTTCATTTCATTTTATATTTCGCTGATATGTCAGTAATAAAAGTTACGTCTTAAGTGTTCCATACTCCTTTCAAGATTTAGAGCATTTGTGCACCTATGAAGCCCTTCTTTTATCAAACTTTCATGTAGCAGGGTAAGAAGTTGTGTGGATTTAGCTCATTAAAAACACTTCAAATTCATTTGTTCCAGGTTCACAAAACATGTATGTGAAAAGGAATAATCAGGTTACAACTGTCCTGCATAAATTGCACACTGGACTGTGTTTTAACATTTGTAAACAAACTCGTTGCACCTCCCACATTTGGCGTGATGTATACATTTCTTATCTTAAAGAAGCAGAAGTTAAAATTCGGCTTTTAAGATTAGCTACTTGCTTAGGATCCGTTGCATCTTATATTCCACTGTGTAAAGCACTGAAGGTGGGTGTGTTTTTCGACTTTCCGTTCCCTATTGAATTACGAATTTATTAACTCCCCCTTTTCTGCTTAAAGTACTCAGCGCAACTTAAGGTGAGGAAAGATAAGATCCGATCCCTAATGAATCAGGCCCCAAGTTCTCCTCTCAGGAGGAGGCAAAGTGGTGAACTCAGACAATCAGGATTCCTCATACTTGGAAGAGGCATCCACTAGGTTGCTGGGTGTGGATGATTTAGAGCAAGCTCTGCAGCAAGCACTAAATATTCAAGAAAGGGATGAATTGGAAGTGCTGGACAATATGCTGTTTAAATAGGAAGAAGAAACAGTTTATTTCCTTCATCTGCTTGAAGAGGAATCTATTTGTTCAATACGTTCTGTTACCAGGTGGTCTTTTGATATTGCACCACGCTTGTAAGGCCAGGTAATCACTACATACTAGTGAAGTGCAGCATACGTGACTTAACAGTCTCTATCTCCACCCAAAGCGGTGCATTTGATTAGAGGCAGGAATCTACTTTTTTCTACATTGTTGTTGCAGGAGGTCAGTTATGTTCACTCCCCTCACGGCTGTGGAGGTTGTTCAAAGACAACACTGCTTTGCTTATTCATCTTTCTCTCCATGTTTATATCAAGGATACAGTTTCCAGACATATGGTAAGGAGTTTAGTGATTATATACATATATCTTTATCATCCCACATCATCATCGGTGGGTTTGATTTCAGGCAAGCTGGTGTTTCTACCATTACTACAATACCTCGCTGACAACATTTGTTTCCACTGCTTATATTTTTGGATTGACAGTTTTTCTGAATGTGAGACTGTTTTTGTGCACTATTTTGAAGAATCGATTCCCAGAGCTAATAAACTGATTCGCATTTCTCACACATGTGATTACATTGATTACATTTATTATTTTTATTTGGTTTTATTGTGATATTTTTCATGTGTTTTTGCATTATTGACACTTTTTATTGTGTTTTTTTATGTCATTAGAATAAACTTTGTTAGTTATTTACTTATCCATGGTTCTTGGTTGTTGGTTGGATACACTATTGCATATATTTTTTTCATATTTTCCTGTTATTGGGGGACTGCAGACCTCCTGCAAATAGTGGTTTGTGTCCAATTGCCTTGACAGTGCCAAGAGGTATTTCTTGATTTTTGTTTATTTCCTTCCCTTCTTTTCCTCAGATAGTGGACTTTCTAGTGAAGCATGGCAAAACTTGAACTCAGATTTCAGCTATCATGCATACTTGTCACAGTACCAACGAGGGAAAGCTGGATCCTGGTGGTTCAGCCAGGATTGGCGTGACTTCAGCTAGAGGCGCGGAGTGTTCACCAGTGATTCTCGCAAGGGAATATGGACTTCGCGGCTTCGGGTTGCAGGTCACGGCCCCCTAGGGAAGTTCCCAACGAACCACAAGAGAATGAGCGTGGTGTTTGGTAGGTGGTAACCCATGGGAGAGATATAGAAGAAGTAGAGCCACTGGAGATCAGTGACCGTTACTACTGACAACCGGAGTAGAGATGCTCTGTGAAATACCACTGGGGAGCGATAGTAAGGATGGTCTACGGTGTTGATACTAGGAAGTGGTTTGTAGGGATGGTCTGCAGAGTTGCCACTTGGAAGTGGTTTAGAAGAAATGTTCTGCAGCGTTGCCACTGGGAAGTGGTTAGAGGGAATGTTCTGCAGCATCGTCACTTGGGAGAGATTAGCAGAGATGATCTGCAGCGTTGCCACTTAGGAGCGGTCAGTAGAGACGGTCTGCAGCTTTGCCACTAGGGAGGGGTTTTTAGACGCAATGTTCTGCAACGTAGAAACCCAGAGGAGTGGGGACACTGGAATGCAGAGTATGGAACTCACAGGAACCCGGAATGATAAAGCACAGAGCTGCTTCTAGATCAGTAGTCAGGAACTGACTGAAAGAACCAGCCCAGAAACTAGGATAGAAGGGCAAGATATAGGGCTGATTCTATTAGGCAGCAAATAGGGGGCAGCCGGGGAAAGAGAGACACAGCGCCGAAGGACTCAGGACTGCAGCTGCGAGGATAAGGTAAGAGAGGCTTGGTGGGGACAGAGCGGGAGAGCGGAGGGTGTGCACACCGGTTCCCGGGGAGACACAGCGGGAGCCCAGCGTGTGACAATACTGCATACTCTTTATCCTTTCCCTAGAGTGGACATGCATAAATGTGAATCCCCACTCAAAGTAGATGCCCCATAGCACGATGGTCCAAGACCACTAATATTCCTATTTCAAATGCTGTGGCCCTCAGGGACAGGAAATTCAAGATCATAATTAAGTCAATATATGTTACTGCTGGGATGTCTCTCAGACCCATTTTAGCCTACATGTGGTTTAACAAAGTAGAGGAAAGAGGCTCAGAGTAACTTTTGGAGGTTTTGTAGTCCAGTAGACCCAGGTCTGAATTAATGACCTTAGTTGAACACATTTGGGAGGCATCCCAATATTGGGTGGACACAACTCTGGATGTAGGGCTCAGTGGAGCTAGAATTCAGCTTCAGGAGTTCTGTGCCCCATACCCTCTGTCTTAGCATTTATGTTAATAGGACTCTTGAGTTTATGAAAGCTGATGATCTCTTGGTTCTCATATGATGCTCACAAGAGAGATTGGACTTTTGTTAAAGCAAACAATTGCTAGATGGATTATTTCGGTGATCTGCCAGACTTACATTTCGGCAGGGGAACCTGTTCCTTACAGTTTAAAAGCATAGTGAGCTCCTTCTATGCAGCCTCCAAATGGCAATAGAGGACCAGCACTCCCCATCAGCTACTAACACCAAGCATGCCTCTCAAACAACAATTGTCATTTGGAGGCTTCATGGGGTACATCTTGGTAAGTTAGCTTTCAATTTAAAAACACATGACTATGATCCAATATACAGTCTTTCATTGTTTAGAGTTAGGACCACCCTATTAGCAGAAGCATCTTGACGGGTGGGTGGCTTATCATACATTTGCAAATGTGTTTAACTAGGAATTCTGCATTTTTATGCAAAAGTAGAGTAGCAGCTCTTTTACTGGTTCACAACAATGTTGCTGGGGGATTTTCCTCTGTATTTTTCCTTTCTGGATAACCCCACAATTTCAAGCACCTGCTGTGAACCTATAAATTGATTGAGCAACTTCCATTTCTGTATAATAGAAATATGTCAGAACACACAGTGCATCGCAGCTTGCTGCTTATGGGGCCATGTAGCCGCAGACTGGTCAGAGTGCCCATGCTAACCTCTGTCCACCTCCAAACGTGCCTACAATAAGCATGTGAGCACCAGAACTATACCATGTAGCAATTGAAGAAGGTGGCACCGGTCTGATGATTCACATTTTCTTTTATATCATGTGGACTGCAGGGTGCGTATGCAATGTTTACCTGGGGAAGAGATTGCACTAGGATGTACTATGGATAGAAGGCAAGCCGACAAAAGCAGTGTGATGCTCGGGGTAATGTTCTGCTGGAAAACTTTGGTTCCTGGCATTCATGTGGATGTTACTTTGACACATATCACCTACCTAAACATTGTTGCAGACCAAGTACACCTCTTCATGGCAATGGAATTCCCTGATGGTAGTGGTTGCTTTCAGCAGGATAGTGTGCCCTGCCACACCGCAAAAAACCTTTAAGGAACATGGCAAAGAGTTTGCAGTGTTGACTTGGTCTCCAAATTCCCCAGATCTCAATCCGATTGAGCATCTGTGAGAGGTGCTGGAAAAACAAGTCCGAGCCATGTAAGCCCACCATACAGGGCTTGCTGCTAAGAGGGACCTGCAAAATTAGGCAGGTGGTTTTAATGTTGTGGTTGATTGGCATCTACATCATCATCATCATTTGTCTACATGACAGTATAGCTCAACCACAATGGAGTGAGAATGTATTGTGTAAAAACAGAAAACAGAAAAGAAAAATTATAGCTTGCTACGCACAGAAGAGTTTCTCTGGTAGAGGGAGAAATTGGATGTATGAAACATGGATCACTCCTAGGGGTAAATGTATGAAGCTCCGATTTCTGCTAGTCGCCGGAAATCGGCTCCTTTGCAGGGGAAATTTAAAGCAGCGATGGCTTGTAAAGCCAAGTTTGCCTTTACAAGCCCTCACTGCTTTAAATTTCCCCTGCAAAGTCGCCTATTTTTGAGGACTTGCTGAAATTGGAGCTTCATACATTTAACCCTTAATCTCATTCAAATAACAAAATTATTATTTTTTTATTTTAAGACTGGTTACACAACAGTTGGTTTGCACTCAGCTCTTTCTCCTTGTACAGTGTATTTCAATACATTTTCACTCAATACATAATCGATCTCTTTCCCAAGAGAAGTTAGAATAATTTGATTCTAACTCATGATGATGTTTTAACTAAATGATGATTTCCTAAAATGGACACTTGTTTGTCATTACTTTTTTTTTATATCATTGTCAAAATTATATTTTGAAAAGCTTGTAACCCTGAACATTGCAGCTCTTTTGTGGGTGGTTTTTATTTTGTTAATTGTCTGAATGTCACTCCATTCTAATGTGCTTAAATGATTCTTCCAGAGCCCTTTAACCCCTTGACTGCTCTCTTTATCCCTGGATCAAAAAAAATTGGGCGCACACATGGCAGGAAGGGAAAAGTCCCCTCTTTCAAAATAGGGTGGTCCTGTTCAATTATTGCCTGCTGATTATTAGGCGATTGCCTGCTGATTTTGGTGAACAGGTAACAAATAACATAGAAGAATAAAGGAGAAGGGGGCTCTAAAAGAGCACAGATCTCACACCCCGTTACTCCACAGTAAACAGGGGCATTTTCATTTTAAACAGGGGATTCCCCTTTCAAATTAGGACACCCCTAATTTTTGCTTTTAAGAAATATATTTTGTTTCTGATAGTTATTAAATAGGTGAGGGGACACTTCTGCTTTTTTTTAAAAAGGGGAGGTACACTTGTTTAAAAGAGAGGAATCTTGGTGAATCTTATAGGAACTGCATATTTTTTTTTATAACTAATGACATTATTTTTTCTACGTATACCACACTGTGTGTGTAAGACAATTACTGGACACTGCAGAAACCATTTTAATTACTAAACGTAGGTCAATATTTAGCAGTGAGGAAGTTAATAAGCTCACATACCATGTTCTGTAACCTAGAATTCCAAGCAAATGGTTTGCAGCTAGCTCCAGAAGTGCCCAGCATTAACTGAAAGCATTCCAGTGTGGATTTTTTTAGTTTTTGGATTACAAAATCAACATATCATCATTAAGTAATTAAAGTTAGTCCTGCATTTGTGTATATAAAATTATATTTTTATAGAGCCAATAAAAATTTAATTAGTTTTACCTCCACTCACTCACAACAGGAAGTGATTCAAAACACAAAAGGGCAGTAAGTCGCTGAATTTTCAGCTCTTTGTTTACAAAACTGCTTTTTAGAACCTGTCAGGGAACTGCAAACCAAAGTGTGGATTTTGTAGGACAAGCAACTGGTGCCACTTCCAGGATGAATTGATCCACCCTAATAAAGATGACTGTTATGGTTTCCTAGATACACCCAAAACACAGACAACTGCCCAGGCTTCCTAGTTGGTAAACACTCTCATGTGAAGCTACTCACATGACTATTACTAAAATTAGCCTGCAGCAAGTCCTGTGACTATTACACCCATTCTGTGCTGTTTTGCTCGACAAAACAAAGAACATTTCACCACTAGAACAATCTAAATGATGTAGGAAAGTGTATCTCGGTTCCAGAGACTGTAATTTCAAGTTCAGGGAAAGAGATGTAAGGGATGGGGTATCAGTGGTAAAAGTAGGAACAGGCAGGAAGTTCCTGTGAGCAATAATTTTCTGTTACTGGACCTGCAGAAATGTAATGTCCTGTGTTAGAAGTTGCATATGGCTTTAGCTATCTGTAATGTTGTGGGAAGTTAATTATCTAATAAATATAACTAAAATGGCAGGGTAACTGCAGGGCCGTTACAAGGGCAGTGTGTGTGGTGCAATGAGGAAGGGGACCTGGCTCCCTGCAGCATCACTGATGTGAAAAATTGACATCAGGACACTGTCAGTGCATAGGAGCTGAGAGGCACAAGCTAACATAAACAGCAAGAAGACACAGCAAGAAGCAGTAGGACAAAGATATGCATATATGCAGAGGAAGCCTAAGTAAAAGGAGCCCTGGAGATAACAGGGAGGGAGAGGAAGCTAGAGAGAACAGAGGGGAAAGGAGGCAAGAGAGAAGGGGGAGGGAGGAGGCAAGATAGAAAAGGGTTTGGGGAGGAGCTGGAGAGATCGGGGGGAGAGGGGGCTGAAGAGAACAGTGGAGGGAGAGGGGGCTGAAGAGAAAAAAGGGGGGAGAATAGGGGCTGGGGAGAACAGACAGCTGATGAGATCACAAGGGAGAGGGGGCTGGAGAGAAAATAGGTGGTTGTAGAGAATGGGCGGTGGGGGGGGGGGGCTGGGGAGAACAGGGGGGAGTGGGGCAAACAGGCGGGCTTAGAGGGGGCTAGAAATAACAGGGAGAGAAGATGTTGGAGAAAACGGGGGAGGAAAGATGGCCGGTGAAAACAGGAGAGGAAGGGGGATGTAGAGAACAAGAGGGCTGGAGAGGACATGTGCGAAAGGGGGCTGAAGAGGACGTGGGGGGGAAATGAGGTCAGAGAGAATAGGTGGAAGAGGTGGCTGGAGAGAACAGGGGGGATTCAGGGGGATGAAGAAAGGAGGCAGTCAAAGCTGTAAGAACAGGTAGGAAAGGGTTGGAGCACGATATTGTGCTTGTAAAGGGCTAGGCACGTCACCTCAACATAAGATGGCAAAGTCTCCTTTGGAATGGTGTCGCAACTGAGAGGCAGCATCTATTCCCACCAAGCTGCGAGACAGGGTGTGCCAGTGTTCTTCTCCAAGGCACTAAAATATCTAGTTACAGATCTGGTTAACAGTGAATAAGGCATTTTAATTTCAGACTTCTGAAAATTTCAATGTTGGGGCTTAGCTGTTCATTAAGTTCATATAACATTTTTGGAAAATAGAATGCAAAAATACAGATAATTCTAAAGTGTTCAGAAACATTATCTCATGTCTATAAAGGCTAAAGAAGTACACTGCACAAATTTATTTTTATTTTAATTAATCAAGCTTGCCAAAACTATTAAAAAAGCTTAGTGGGCAAAGAGCTAGGGCAGCCATCAAATGAGCTTTAAAACTTTGTGGACCATGTTGTGCTGGAGAGTGGCAATTACCAGTGCAGGCGGATATAAATGGGGACTTAAACTATACTTTCCATCAGTGTCAGGCAGGCATTTTAGAATGTCTGCAAAAATGTCAGCAAAATGTGGCATTAATGGGTAATGCATGAGAATGGGGAACCCTGTTCCTGTCCCACCAAAGCAATTCCTGGTATCATGGTCCCCTGGAATTTAAAAGTCTTCCAATAGTGAGTTTCCCTTGACTATATACTATCCATTATAACTACAGATGTTCACTAACCCCCGTGTTCTGGTTTTGGTTTTGGATCTGGATTAACTTTGTGTTTTGGTTTTGGTAAAACCACCCTTGTGTGTTTTGGTTTTGTTTTTGGATCCCTATGTTTTCTAAAATCCCTATTTTTTTTGCTAAAATCACATAATTTTGTTTTTTCCCCCTAAATTATTATTAAGCTCAATAACACTAATTTCAAGTAATTTGCAGTCAATTTTGACCACCTCACAGGTCACAATATTATTTTCATACACTTTCAAACAAAGACTGCAGCAATTCTTGCCAGTGATAAGAAGAAGGCCATTGTCATGCTGGGCAGAAGACCAAAAAATCCACCTCTTATGTGT
The DNA here is from genome assembly GCF_038048845.1 of Mixophyes fleayi. Lineage (NCBI taxonomy): Eukaryota > Metazoa > Chordata > Amphibia > Anura > Limnodynastidae > Mixophyes > Mixophyes fleayi. The sequence continues at coordinate 285,165,214 of NC_134403.1, forward strand.
GGAATTATTTTTACACAAATCCTGACAACAGTTGTCTAGCAATTTGTAGCATTGTAAAGCCACAGTCGTAGAGGTAGGGACCTTAACCATCTAGGAACCTCATCCATGTTACGCCATTTGAAGTGAGTTCATGGAAAGTTTTTGTGAAAATCAGAAACTTTTGCTAAAAAATAACAACAAGCAGTCCAGCATCAGCTACCTCCCTTCTCTCATCTAGATCCCAGCACCTGCAATCTACACCCCCAACACCTTCATCATCAATATCCTCACAAGTGATCGGAGTTAGTCCTGCATCCAAGTTTCTAAGGCAAGATGACTCCTCCTCTACCCAGGACTCCTCAGAAGAATCCTTGTGCGTTAGGCCCACTGCTGCTGGGGGTGGATCTTCAACCCAGAAGCAGACCAAGAAGAAGACTACTAGTAGTTTACAACAATTGACTGTTAAACAATTCTTTGCAAGAGGAAACAAGTATGAAAGCTGTCACCCAGTCTCAAAGCGGATCACAGACGCCATGGCGACTATGCTAGTATTAGATCTGCGTCCAATATCCACTATTAATGCAGCTGGTTTTAGACAGTTACTGGCGTTCTTCTGTCCCTATTACCAAATTCCATCACGACACCATTTTAAAAGAAAAGCTATTCCTCACCTCTACCAGAAGGTTCGCAAAAATGTAATTATTGGACTGCAAAATGCCATTCTACCCACTGTACACTTAACCACAGATATGTGGACAAGCGGAACTGGGCAAACTAAAGATTATTTGATTGCGACAGCCCAATGGGTTGCTGATTCACCTTCACCAGCAAGGACAGCAGCAGCATGTACCCAAGAATGTCGCATTTTTCAGAGGCAGGCTACTCTGTGTATCATCTGCTTCACTAAGAGGCATATTATTATTATTATTGTATATTTGTAAAGCACCACAGTGCTCCACAGCGCCGTACAGTAGAGAAGACAAGGACATACATAAAACAAGACATACGTAAAACAAGACAAGACAAGGCAGACAAAATGAATGGAGACATGAAAACAAAGGTTATGGAGGACCCTGTTCATTAGAGAGCTTACATTCTAAAGGTAAGAGGGCACAGCTGAATCAAGAGGAGCGAGTGTGGCTCAGTGTGGAGATTGGAATAGTTGTGAGGGTGCATTAGTGTGAATAGTGTTATCGAGGATAAGGTCACCTTTAAAAAAGAGAGGGGTTTCAAAGAGCATCTAAAGAGGTGGTTATCAGAGATGAGACAAGGCGCAGGCCAGTGGTAATACCGCTGACAACCTGTTTAAAAAACTAAGTGATGTCATTGCAACACTGCTTATCCTGCTTCGACTCTCCTGAGGATATGTAATCTCTGATAATGCCACGACCCAATATTGTTGAAGCATTACAGTGGGGGGAATTCCATCACATTCCCTGCTTTGCTCACACAATAAACTTGGTGGTACATAACGTTTTAAAAAATGACATGAAATGCAGGAGATGCTGTCTGTGTCTCGAAGTATATAGGGTCATTTTCGGGATTCTGCAACAGCATGTAGGAGACTGCAGCAGCTGCAAGAAGAATAGAATTTAGGGAGAATGTATTTTAGTCCAGCGCAGTGGAGAATACTTTCCATGTTGTGTAAGGTGCTGAAACTACTCGAATTAGTCACCTGTGAAGAGATTGTAGACACTGTTAGATTGAGTCAAGTGATTCCCCTATTTAGACTTAATGAAAAACAGCAAAAGAAATCGAAGGAGGAAATGAAACAAAGCAATTCCATGAGGAAGACCATTACCGGCAATTGCACAAAGTACACAGACTTCTGTGATGGTGGATTGGTGGATGGTGGCGGGGATGAATTAGTATTGCTTGAGGATGGTGTATACACTGATGTGGGTGAATATGATGTCAGTGTAGATTGCAGGTGCTGAAATCTAGCTGAGAGAAGGGAGCTAGCTGATGCTGGTATGCTTGATAATATTTTGGGTAGAATGGTATGTTGGCAATTTTATGTTTTTCTACACTAAACTTTCACCTTTATTAGAGAGGTGTTCTTTTCTTTACAAAGGTACAATGTGACTGCAGATTTAGAAGACCAAGCCTGCAAGAAGTATTATTTCTATTCCAGCAATGACAATTAGCAATGGAGTTCTCCTGAATGTCACTGGAGACTTTGAAGAACACTGCTACCCCTCCTCTTTCTTTTCTACCTATGGCGCTGCCCAACTGCACTAGAGACTACCGGGAACTGTGCTACAACTTCTGTGTCCCTCTGTAAAATGGCGCTGGATCGCCGTGGAGGACGGTACTTATGGAATCCAAAACTCATGAGATCCGACGACGTAACAATGACGTTTTGCCTCATTTTTAATTCTGAGGGCACGCACGATCTGCTAAGTTCAGGTGTGTTCGGTTTTTGGGGAACTGAGCCTGAGCATCTCTATTTATAACCTATACCAAAATGTATTTAGGCATGAAGTTCTTTAATGGTTTTCTATTTTGTTTTGGACAATCAGAAATGTACTGTGTTACTAATTTTCTTCAATTTGATCATATCAGATAATGTCCACAATTCAGCTCAGTTTAAAACTTGAAAACTAGAAAATGTAGTCTTTCCTTGGATTTAACGACAAAATACAGATCGCTCCAGTTCAAAATTATTATTTGTCTAAAAGAAACAGCCTATAAAATATTCTGCTGGTGTCATATTCCCAGTTTGCAATGCATCCTTTTTGGAGAAAAATCTCATGTTATACTTGCTATGCCTGATGTTGCAGGCTTTTCAGGAGAATGTTGCCTACATTGACAGTAAAAAATGGTGTGCTGCTATTCACTGATTATCCTCAAAATGTAAATTGTTCTATATTCTCATATGTTCGTATGTATCGTCTGAAATAAAGATTCTCCAATGCGATCTCTGTGGTTCCAAAGCACAAAAGAGTTTGATTTATTATAGTTGTAAAAAGAAGTGACATCACAAATATACACAGTTACATTATTAATGTCCACATTTATAGGTCGATCGGTCATGACCTCCCAAGAACTCAATGTTCCCATCTGAAAAGGGGTAAGAGACCGAGTTTTTTAAGAGGACACACCATTTATATACCATGCTGATTTGAGATTTACATTTTCTAAGTTAAAACCAGAAAGGGGGTGGAACTTAATCAAGTGGTGTTATTGTCTTACAGCCATTTACACACTGGAGTAACTGGGCTATTTGTGACCATATCAGTTACCTTTATATGTTGTGCTATGATACATTTTTTGTTTTATTTTCATGTATACACATCTTGGGATGAAAGTGTTGGAATTTTACATTAGAACCTCGGATGTATTTAAGTCCTGGATTTTCAGTATTTGAGCAGACTGTCAGGGTTCCCAAGGTAAGACCACGGAGAGAAAATAGGTGAGCGAAGTGATTTTATTAGAGACACAGGTAATACAGGTTCAAGATGCAATAACTGGTAAGGCAGTAATATAACCACAGATCTTAACAGCGGAATAGGCAATACTGTAAAGCAATGGTGAGAAGCAGTAGACTGCGGGTTCCAGGATGGATAGCTCTGGAAAGGTGGAGAGATGGGTAGCCTGCGGACTGCAGGGTCAGATAACTCTGGAAAGTAGGTGAGATGAGTAGCCTGCATATTGCAGGGCTGGATACCTCTGGAAAGGTGGTGAGATGAGTAGCCTGCGGGTTGCAGGGTTGGATACCTCTGGAAAGGTGGTGAGACGAGTAGCCTGCAGGTTACAGGGTTGGATACCTCTGGAAAGGCGCTGAGACGAGTAGCCTGCGGGTTGCAGGGTTGGATACCTCTGGAAAGGTGGAGAGATGAGTAGCCTGCGTGTTGAATACCTCTGGAAAGGTGGTGAGAAAAGTAACCTACGGGTTGCAGGGTTGGATATCTCTGGAAAGGTCATGTCACGGTTGGCTTACAGGAAATTGATCCCTAGGCTCTGCTGAACATGGTTAAGCATACCCACGGGCGCGGAGTCTAACAGACAGGTGGTTTTCACCAGGAACCCCCGCAAGGAGGTATGGTCTTGGCTGCACCAAGTCTGCAGGTCGCGGTCCCGTTAGTGAGTGTACAGCAGAACGATGTGGGGAAGCCAGGTGAAGTGGATGAAGATGATGTAGTCCACAGATGAGTGGTGTAAATACAGGCACAACAATAATATAGGCTGATGGTCAGCAGCCAAGGAGTCACTAGGAGAATAGGTGCTCTGTAGTATACAATGAGAGGACAGAGGCTGTCACTATGAAGTACTTTGGAGATGGTAATGGAAGTACTGAAGCAGCAATAGTTCAACACAGCCAGAGGCTGAAGGCTGACTGGAGTGGTGTAGGTAACTCGTAGTAACAGCTGATGAGTCCCAGATGAAATAGCAGCTCTGAACGGTAGGAATGAGAGAACTGGAGCTGTCACAATAGAGTACACTGGAGATGGTAATAGAGGTACTGGAACAGCGAAGGTTCAACATGGTCAGAGACTGAGAGCAGGCTGGAGTAGCGAAGGTAACTCGTGATAGCAGCTGAGGAGTCACAGGTGTAATAGCGGCTCTGAGTAGAAGCGATGAGAGAACCTGTCACTCACCGGACCGTGAGTGCCTCTTCCCGGACATTTAGGAACCGTGGCCGTCCACCATCCTGAGGGTCTGCGCATGCGCAGCCCTTTTCTATACTTCAGTGTATACCCCTTTAACTTAATTGGCAGATCAGGCAACCTCCCTATATTAAGCACCTGTGGTCACTACCACGTTGCCTGATCTTGGAGTCTCATTCCTCATGAGTCTCTGAAGGTGTTCCTGTATTACTTGTGTATTCAGTGCTGCTGATTCCTGTGGTTTCCAAACCACTTCTACTACTGTGGTTCCATACCACTTCTACCATCAACTTTATCATCATGACTGTTTGCTGATTCCTATCCGCTGCCTCCGTGCACTACAGTCTTCTACACCACTTCAACGTTATTTTATATCAATGTGACTGTTTGCTCATTGCTATCCGTTGCCTCCGTGCACTCCAGCTTTTACCTCACTCACCTGCTTCTCATCAAGTCTGTTTGCTGATTTCTATCCGCTGCCTCTGTGCACTACAGTCTCCTGCTTGCAACTCGCCTGTGTTCAACATCGTGACTGCCAGCTGACTACTATCCGCTGCCTCTGTGCACTACAGTCTCCTGCTTGCAACTCGCCTGTGTTTAACATCGTGACTGCCAGCTGACTACTATCCGCTGCCTCTGTGCACTACAGTCTCCTGCTTGCAACTCGCCTGTGTTCAACATCGTGACTGCCAGCTGATTACTATCCGCTGCCTCCGTGCACTACACTCTCATCTCATCTTTGCTGTGACTTCCTCGAGACTGCCGCTTTTCATTACCATCTGCTACACTTCGTGATCTACAGCTCCGGCCCTGCGCTGCACTCCTGTTTCCCATCGCTGTTGCTTCCTGTGGTTGCTACTGGTTACCTCCGTGTGCCGCTGAGTCCTGCCGCTGTGGTCAGCGCTATCGTCCATCTCCTGCTGATCCACTCTCCACGCCTTCACGTGTTCCACTGGCCTCTACCCTCCTGTCAGCATTGGATTTGTATCTCTTCTACTACCCTCTGCTGGATCATCTCCATTCTCCTGGGTTTCCTATGAGTCCAGTTCCACGTGTTGCTGACTCCTGTGGATTCGTGTCCCTGTCGGTCTACTCACCTGTGCGCTGCACCTGCTAGACCGCTGCTTCTCCTATCCAGGGACTTCCTATCCAGTCGGCCTCCAGCCGCTCAGGTACCGCTGCAATCCCATCTGACTGCTACTGCTGAACCACGGTATGCATACTTCTCATTGACTGTGCTGTGTATTGCATATCTTGCTGGACTGTGTTTGGTTCTCTCTGGAGTCTGCTATCCGCTGAGTCTATTGCCATCATTGACTGTGTTATCATTGTGCTGGACTACTTCAAGAGACTTTCTAGATTGCAGACCTGATCAGTCATTTACATATATATATACCTATATTGTGCATATTACTGTGGATCGTGTATAAGGTGCCTGTGTATATCCTGTGTTGCAGTCTTCCCCCGTGCACCTCCTCACATATATATGCAGTGGTACAACTTGCTGATGTCAGACCACTGATCCCTGTTTCCGGTATCACCTGTTCCATTATCCTCTCACAGAGCAGTGGTACAACTTGCTACCGCAGACCACTGACTACCTGGATACCTCCACTTGGATTCCATTCCTTCACTCAGACAGCGGTACAACTTGCTACCCGCAGACCGCTGACTCTCATCACCTCCTTGTTTCTGTTGGACATTCCACCTCACTATAGCAGTGGTACAACTTGCTATCGCAGACCACTGACTACCTTCACGTGTCCTTGTCCATACAGTTCCTTGTGTATCATTACCTCATTATTACCAGTGTTGCTAGTCATAGACTTTCCTGAGCATCTCATCGGCCATCATTTCATGTTCCGTGATCACCCAGCTACCAGAGTACCCTATTACCATCTACATTGCTCTGGTAAGCCTACCATCTGGTGATCCCTGGGTAAAGACTCCTAGTGCCCGTGACAGTAAGATCAGGCCATGACAGACCCAGATGTGGAACCTACCGCCAAAGAGATGCTGCAACATCTGGTTAGCCGTGTGGAGCAACAGGATGCCCGCCAACAGCTGTTACTTCAGTGTTATCAGTCATTAACCTCCCAAGGTACATCTGGACAGACTGTGACAGCTACTACTGAAGCTCCTGTGCTTTCCTCCGTTTCCCCATTGCCATCCCAGGTGTCTATAGCTTCCACGCTTCACCTGCCTACTCCGTCAAAGTACGATGGAGACCCCAAAACTTGTAGGGGTTTCCTTAACCAATGTTCAGTCCATTTTGAGCTCCAACCTCAAAATTTTTCTACCCATCGTTCCAGAGTGGCCTATCTTATCTCTTTGTTTTCAGGACAAGCCCTGGCTTGGGCCTCCCCTCTGTGGGAGAGGAACGATCCAATATTACAAGATAGTGCCAAATTCATTTCTACATTCCGAAGTGTGTTCGATGAACCAGGTCGTGTGACCTCCGCTGCTTCCAGCATCCTCCGTCTGCGACAAGGATCTCATACTGTAGGCCAGTACGTCATTCAATTTAGGATCTTAGCCTCTGAACTTCAGTGGAACACTGAAGCCCTAGTTGCCGCCTTCTGGCAGGGGCTTTCCGATAAAATTAAAGATGCACTGACTACCCAAGAGCTTCCTTCGTCACTTGAAGATTTGATCTCTCTATGCCATCGTGTTGATATGAGATTTCGTGAAAGAGAGGCTGAGAAAACGACTTCTGCTAAAGCACCTTTTCGCTCTAACCCTCAATTTCGTCCAGTGTCACCCGCTGTGATTCCCATGGAGATTGGACGTTCCAAGTTATCTTCTGAGGAGAGGAAACGAAGAGTCAAGAATAGACTCTGTATCTATTGTGCTGATTCCACTCATGTCCTCAGCTCCTGCCCTAAGAGATCGGGAAATGCCAGGCCCTAACTAGTTCTGGAGAGGTGAAGTTAGGGTCCCTGGAGTCCTCTCCATCGTCTATGAAATCTAAAGTCTGCGCTTTTGATGTGACTATTTCCTTTGCTACCAAGACCTTTGAGTCACAGGCATTGATTGATTCCGGAGCAGCAGGAAATTTTATTTCCAAATCGTTAGTTAATCAATGGTCTCTACCAATGATTACCTTAAAAACTCCCATTACTGTGACGGCTATCGATGGATCACGTCTCATCAACGGTCTCATCACCCAGAGTACGTCTCCAGTAACCCTTCAGATTGGTGCTCTGCATCATGAAGAGATATCGTTTTTAATTCTTCCTGTTACGACAAGTCCGATTGTCCTAGGCCTTCCATGGCTTCAGTGTCATTCTCCCCAGATTGACTGGCGCACCCCTCAAGTCACGTCTTGGGGGCCTGAATGTCACCATCATTGCCTTTCCCAAGTCATTCCTCTCAAGGTACAGCAAGCTTCCATTTCAGCTATTTCACCGGGACTCCCTCCTCAATATGCTTCATTTACCGATGTTTTTGATAAAGCTCAGTCTGAACGTCTTCCTCCTCATCGTTCTTGGGATTGTCCGATTGATCTTCTTCCTGGCAAGACTCCTCCCAGAGGCCGGGTCTATCCACTCTCGTTACCTGAAACTCAAGCTACATCTGAATATATACGGGAGAACCTCCAGCGTGGGTTCATTCGACCTTCCACCTCGCCCGCTGGAGCTGGGTTCTTCTTTGTCAAAAAGAAGGATGGATCATTACGCCCTTGTATAGATTTTCGTGGACTCAATGCCATTACTATCAAGAACCGGTATCCCATTCCGTTGATCACTGAGCTATTTGACCGCATTAAGGGAGCCCGTATTTTTACTAAGTTGGATCTTCGTGGTGCTTACAATTTAATCAGAATCCGTTCCGGTGACGAATGGAAGACGGCGTTTAACACCAGAGACGGGCATTACGAATATCTGGTAATGCCTTTCGGGCTATGTAATGCCCCCGCTGTTTTTCAGGGCTTCATCAATGAGATTTTTCGGGACTTATTATATGTATGTGTCGTCGTCTACCTGGACGACATATTGATTTTTTCACAGGACCTGCCTTCTCACCACCAACATGTGGCAGAAGTCCTCTCCAGGCTACGGAAAAATTCATTGTTCTGTAAATTAGAAAAATGTTCATTCGAATTACCCCAGATTCCATTCTTGGGGTATATTGTTTCCGGAGTTGGTCTGAAGATGGATCCTGACAAAGTAAATGCTGTACTACATTGGCCCCAGCCAACTACTCTTCGTGCCATCCAGCGTTTTTTAGGTTTTGCCAATTACTATAGACGCTTCATTCAAGACTTTTCTTCCATTGCATCTCCTATTGTGGCCCTGACTCGTAAAGGGGCTAATCCTAAGCAATGGTCTACTGAGGCTATTCAAGCCTTTCAAACATTAAAAGAGTCCTTCTCTTCGGCTCCAATCCTTCGTCAGCCTGATGTGACACTCCCTTTTTTCCTAGAAGTAGATGCCTCTAATGTGGGCTTAGGAGCTATTCTCTCCCAACGCTCGGAACAGCAAAAATTCCACCCTTGTGCCTTCTATTCTCGGGGTCTCCTACCCGCAGAGAAGAATTATACCATCGGAGACAAGGAATTACTGGCTATCAAAGCCGCATTAGAGGAATGGAGATACTTGTTGGAGGGAGCTCGCCATCCGGTGACGATCTTCACGGATCATAAGAACTTGTCATATCTCCAGTCTGCCCAATGCTTGAACCCTCGTCAAGCAAGATGGTCTCTTTTCTTTTCCCGTTTTGAATTAATAATTACCTTCAAACCAGCTGCCAAGAACAAAAAAGCTGATGCCTTATCTAGAGCCTTTGCTACGTCCTCTGATATAGAAGAGGTTTCCAACCATACCATTCTAGACCCCAAATGTATCTCACTGGCTGCTTCATCCACCAAAACGCTACCATTTGGGAAGACCCTCGTGCCTCCTACTCTAAGGAGGAAAATCCTTTCGTGGTTCCATGCCTCTCGTTTTTCTGGACACGCCGGTGAACACAAGACTTTTGAGATCCTCTCTCGAAGTTACTGGTGGCCTTCAATGAGGAGAGACGTCAAAGAGTTCATTGCTTCCTGTGAATTATGTTCGCAATTCAAATCCTCCCGCAGAACCCCAGCAGGGTTGCTGCGACCACTACCCATTCCGTCCAAACCATGGACCCATATTAGTATGGATTTCGTTACTGACTTACCACCTAGTAAGAACCATAACACTATTTGGGTCGTAGTGGACAGATTTTCGAAGATGGCTCATTTCATCCCTCTGTCTGGTTTGCCTTCCTCGTCTATCCTGGCTGAACATTTCATTAAAGAGATCTTCCGTATCCATGGATGTCCATCTGAGATTGTGTCTGATAGAGGAGTACAATTCGTGTCCAGATTCTGGCGAGCCCTTTGTAAAACCTTGGGCATACGATTAGCACTCTCATCTTCTTACCATCCACAATCCAATGGACAAACCGAACGTGTCAATCAAGATCTTGAGACTTTTATAAGGATATTTTCATCAGCCAATCAAGACAACTGGGTAGAGTTACTCCCTTGGGCTGAGTTCGCCCATAACAACATGTACCATGAGTCATCATCCAAAACTCCATTCTTTGTGGTCTACGGTCACCATCCGTCTTTTCCGGAATTTCCTGCCCTCCCGCCCACCCAAGTTCCTGCGGTGGAGACTGTTTGTCAGACCTTTAAAAATATCTGGTCTCAGGTTAGAACCTGTTTGAAGAAGACATCTGTCAAATATAAATCTTTCGCTGATAAGAAGAGGCGGGCTATTCCACCACTAAAAATTGGAGATCGTGTCTGGTTATCCACAAAAAATATTCGTTTGAAGGTTCCATCCATGAAATTCGCCCCTCGTTTTATTGGTCCATATAGGATCATTCAAGTTATCAATCCAGTATGTGTGAAACTCCTTCTTCCTAAGAGTCTTCGGATTTCTAATGCCTTCCATGTATCTTTGCTCAAACCTCTTATTATCAACCGTTTTTCAACTCCTCCCTCAGCTCCGCAGCCAGTTCAAGTCCATCAGGAGGAGGATTTTGAGATTACCGAGGTACTAGATGCAAAAATTTCGCGAGGAGTCCTCCACTTCCTCGTTCATTGGAAGGGCTTTGGTCCTGAGGAGCGCTCTTGGATCAAAGCTGAAGATCTTAATGCTCCTGCCCTTTTGAAGAGGTTTTACTCCAAAAATCCGGACAAGCCCGGTTCCAGGCGTTCTGTGCCCACCTTTAAAAGGGGGGGTACTGTCACTCACCGGACCGTGAGTGCCTCTTCCCGGACATTTAGGAACCGTGGCCGTCCACCATCCTGAGGGTCTGCGCATGCGCAGCCCTTTTCTATACTTCAGTGTATACCCCTTTAACTTAATTGGCAGATCAGGCAACCTCCCTATATTAAGCACCTGTGGTCACTACCACGTTGCCTGATCTTGGAGTCTCATTCCTCATGAGTCTCTGAAGGTGTTCCTGTATTACTTGTGTATTCAGTGCTGCTGATTCCTGTGGTTTCCAAACCACTTCTACTACTGTGGTTCCATACCACTTCTACCATCAACTTTATCATCATGACTGTTTGCTGATTCCTATCCGCTGCCTCCGTGCACTACAGTCTTCTACACCACTTCAACGTTATTTTATATCAATGTGACTGTTTGCTCATTGCTATCCGTTGCCTCCGTGCACTCCAGCTTTTACCTCACTCACCTGCTTCTCATCAAGTCTGTTTGCTGATTTCTATCCGCTGCCTCTGTGCACTACAGTCTCCTGCTTGCAACTCGCCTGTGTTCAACATCGTGACTGCCAGCTGACTACTATCCGCTGCCTCTGTGCACTACAGTCTCCTGCTTGCAACTCGCCTGTGTTTAACATCGTGACTGCCAGCTGACTACTATCCGCTGCCTCTGTGCACTACAGTCTCCTGCTTGCAACTCGCCTGTGTTCAACATCGTGACTGCCAGCTGATTACTATCCGCTGCCTCCGTGCACTACACTCTCATCTCATCTTTGCTGTGACTTCCTCGAGACTGCCGCTTTTCATTACCATCTGCTACACTTCGTGATCTACAGCTCCGGCCCTGCGCTGCACTCCTGTTTCCCATCGCTGTTGCTTCCTGTGGTTGCTACTGGTTACCTCCGTGTGCCGCTGAGTCCTGCCGCTGTGGTCAGCGCTATCGTCCATCTCCTGCTGATCCACTCTCCACGCCTTCACGTGTTCCACTGGCCTCTACCCTCCTGTCAGCATTGGATTTGTATCTCTTCTACTACCCTCTGCTGGATCATCTCCATTCTCCTGGGTTTCCTATGAGTCCAGTTCCACGTGTTGCTGACTCCTGTGGATTCGTGTCCCTGTCGGTCTACTCACCTGTGCGCTGCACCTGCTAGACCGCTGCTTCTCCTATCCAGGGACTTCCTATCCAGTCGGCCTCCAGCCGCTCAGGTACCGCTGCAATCCCATCTGACTGCTACTGCTGAACCACGGTATGCATACTTCTCATTGACTGTGCTGTGTATTGCATATCTTGCTGGACTGTGTTTGGTTCTCTCTGGAGTCTGCTATCCGCTGAGTCTATTGCCATCATTGACTGTGTTATCATTGTGCTGGACTACTTCAAGAGACTTTCTAGATTGCAGACCTGATCAGTCATTTACATATATATATACCTATATTGTGCATATTACTGTGGATCGTGTATAAGGTGCCTGTGTATATCCTGTGTTGCAGTCTTCCCCCGTGCACCTCCTCACATATATATGCAGTGGTACAACTTGCTGATGTCAGACCACTGATCCCTGTTTCCGGTATCACCTGTTCCATTATCCTCTCACAGAGCAGTGGTACAACTTGCTACCGCAGACCACTGACTACCTGGATACCTCCACTTGGATTCCATTCCTTCACTCAGACAGCGGTACAACTTGCTACCCGCAGACCGCTGACTCTCATCACCTCCTTGTTTCTGTTGGACATTCCACCTCACTATAGCAGTGGTACAACTTGCTATCGCAGACCACTGACTACCTTCACGTGTCCTTGTCCATACAGTTCCTTGTGTATCATTACCTCATTATTACCAGTGTTGCTAGTCATAGACTTTCCTGAGCATCTCATCGGCCATCATTTCATGTTCCGTGATCACCCAGCTACCAGAGTACCCTATTACCATCTACATTGCTCTGGTAAGCCTACCATCTGGTGATCCCTGGGTAAAGACTCCTAGTGCCCGTGACAGAACCGGAGCTGTCACGATGAAGTACACTGGAGATGCTAAGAGAGGTACTCAAAACAGTGATGGTGTAGCACAGACCACGAACTGAGAGCAGACTGGAACACAGGCAATCCACAAGGAGAACAGGAACCAGAACCACAGGCTGCAGGAAGTGAGCTTGAAGAACAGGCATCAGACAGGTGAATCCAGGAGGTTTAAATAGTGCTCCAGAAGTGCTTAGCCAATGAAAAAGAGGGAGGAGGTCCTGAAGTGCAATAGGCATGCACATGCACAGATCTGAATATAGCTGAATGAATGAACTGGATAATGTCTGATGCTGGAACATGGCATTTTCCAGATGAATGGACTGCAGGTAACGAGACAGGTACTATCTTTGGGACTGGAGCGTTACAGGTCGAGAGACGAGTAGTCTGCGGGTTGCAGGGTTGGATACCTCTGGAAAGGTGGTGAGACGAGTTGCCTGCGGGTTGCAGTATTGGATACTGCTGGAAAGGTGGAGAGATGAGTAGCCTGGTAATGCTGAAATACGTGAGAGCAGACAGCAGGTAAAAGTAGAAGTAAGCTGAACAGGTTACACTGAGAAGCAATGAGCTGCAGAGAGCAAAAGCAGGAACTGGGTAGATGAAACTGTGTCTGCTGCACTGGAATGAACAGCAAAAACACAAAGACAGGTACACAGGTAAGTATAACCAGGAACAGGAGTCAAAGGAGAATGCTTCCTATCAGGTTGGGTGACCTGATGTGGCCCAGACTGCTGGGTGAGGCTGTCTTTTAAGGAATAGCAGCAGGTGTATATCATCCTGAGAAAACAAGCTTAGTTCATCAGGAAGGGAAACAGTTCAAGGGCCACAGTGGTCCTTTTGGTGGCATGGTGGTAATGCAGGCTATATATATCCAGAAAGTCCAACATAGCTACTGCTAAACATGAGCTGCAGGAGGCAGATCGTGACACAGACCAAGTTTGAACTATTCGAAATGTCATCTTATTGGGACTGATTTACCTGTTTGTGAACGTTTGTTTTGTCAATGTATACCTACCATTTGGAAGAGCCAACTCGATTTCCATATTTGTTTAAAGAATGGTTACCACACTTCAGCACAGCAGGAACACATCTGATACATAAGCCAATTACTATTAAGACACTAACTATAAGAATAAGGAGCTTGCCTGTACCAGTAACCAGTTCTTGTGCCCATTCCCCTAAACCTGAAAACTATTTAACAGCATTCAGCCATGAGATCCATCCTACTACTTTCTCCTCTATTTCATATAAAGAGGAATTGTGGGCCTTACTAAATTCCCATTTTAACTAGGATTTTGGCCATTTTACGGTCAATTATGTCTTTAGGGTCATCTATATTATTAGTAATAAAAGTGGAACACATCACACCAAACTGGGTGGCTAATGTCATACAGTATCCACCAGTAATTGCAGTGAGATAATTTAATACCAATCTGTGTTGTACTAATTCCTTCTTATAAGCTTGCAGCTCCTTACCTGTATACCTGAATGTGTCATCATACATCTCTTATCAATTAGTTTAGCCAGATCCTGTATGTATTTATAATTTATGGTTTCCTGAGTAATCTAGGTGAGGTCCAATGCAACCAAGAATTGAAACCTTGTGGATTTTAAATTTGCAGCTAATAGTTTTTCCCCTCAAATCATATATCTTTTATCTTTATGTTCATACTGTGTGTACATGAGGAGGTCAGACTGATCTGTAAATGTCAGTCATTTTATCATGGGAAACAGCAATTATTCCAGGAACTACTTATCCTAGAAAACATACTCCTTTGGAGCTCAAAGTTAACCATTTGTAGAAAAATTATGGAGCGGCTAATGTCTGATTGTTCTGTTCAGCTTCCCAATACTCAAGTATCTTTGTGTGTGTAAAATTCAGGCACAGCAGAGACCTGTCTACCGAGTATTAGCGAAGTCTTAAACTAGGGGATCTTGTAATGTGATACCTCCCTTCTATTGGTCTCCCACCTGTAATTTGAGAACCTCAGAGATATTTAGTGGAAAGGGCACTAGCTCTACATTATTTTGTCCCTGAGTCATGTGAGAACACACCCAGCATTCAGTTTGGTTTAAGAGCTTAACACCAATGAATGATAATCATCTAATGGATGTCCGCCAAGGTTCAAATTATTATTAGACTGACATTGCTGGATGCACTACTCTTCGATTATGGGGTCACAGTACTTATAAATACAATATTCTTCAGACAATAGCCCCTCACACCATCTCCAAGCTCCAAAGTTAATAGATATTTTTTATACCCCTGAATTGAATAAAGTGTTAGGTTGAACTGATTGTGCCAACATATTCTTCTCACCTGATCACTGTTACATAAATAGTTTGTCCTGGAAAATAAAATAAGGATGAGAAAAACAATAGAAAAAGAAAAACAGAAAAACTGCAGCTCAATGATGAGTGTGTAGACCTTGCGGAATCCTGAGCTCAGATCTTTTTGACTGTGATTTTAAGTCTCACAGAACAGATTCATGACTGACAGGGTTGTAATGTCAGCCTCAGCCTTGTCTTGAACCTTCTCCGGATTGTTGATTTTTTTGCGGTGGGTGGAATGGATCCAAGTGTCTTTCTGCTACTTTCAGAGATGTGGTGCTAGTCATCAACACTTGGGGGTATTTACTAAACTGTGGGTTTGAAAAAGTGGAGATGTTGCCTATAGCAACCAATCAGATTCCAGTTTTCATTTATTTAGTGCATTCTACAAAATGACAGCTAGAATCTGATTACTTGCTATAGACAACATCTCCACTTTGTCAACCCCGCAGTTTAGTAAATCTAGCCCTTTGTATGGGCCTTCCCACCTGTTTGTTAAACAACCTGAGAGTAGGAAATTGCAAATCATAACATATTCTCCAGGTTCAGCATCAAGAAAGTTAGTGTCTGGCATATCAGAAGACAGTATTTTGAAATTCTGTTGTTGCTGTCTTAACTGTTTGCTCCTCTTTATATGATATTGAGCAAACAAATTCATCACATTTTAAATAATTTTATGGATCTACCATCAATTAAAGTTGTCTGTCAAAAATATTTCAAAAAGTGACAGGTTAACCCTTCAACTTTCAGACAGCCTTCTCCTGTAGGGGGACACAAATCCTGCATTTCTATTAATTTATGTACACTGAGAGCTTCAAAAGTCATTAATTTGGTTACATTTGTTTTTTTGAGTGATCTTGCTGCTCTCTTAGCAGCCTCATCTGCTCTATTGTTACCAAGTGATATGGGGTTCCTATAGTATGTGTGTGCTTTACACTTGATAACGGCTACTTCCATATGTAGTTGTATCGCTGTCAGAATTTGCTGCTACACTGCTGTCGAAGTCCTATAGTTAGATGAAAGAAAGTATATTGATTAATATTGTTTTACCGTGCGATTGCGATCAGTACGGCACGTGTTACGTGTCATGGCGCGATCGCACGATAAAACACGTGCTCATACACTCGCACTCTCACATTTACTTATGTACATATTTCATATATTTATAATGGTTCCATTCCACAGTCGTTTATGAGAAGATGGTATTTGGTTTATAGTTATATATATTATAAGGTTATATGTACACTTTAGTGATATTTAAGGTTCAGGTTACAGGAAACATATCATGTTTAGTATCATTCTAATCCCCAATTTATTCGCAGACATCCGGTGCAATCGCCAAACAGAACGCACATTGCGTATGGTTGTTATAGATTGTAGGGAATAAATGATTAGAATGATATTGTCTGTGTAGTGTAAATAGACTAGTTTAAACTGGATTCTGGGTGGGAAAATCAGAGTGCATCATCTGGAGAGCAGACCCCCACCCTTGGAATGTTGACCCCCACCCTTGGAGGGGGTTGTTTGAACTGGCCAATGACCTGCATTGCACTGGACCCTCCTGAAGCCTGAACCTATGGAAGCAAGCCAACTCATCTGTATTGTTTTCACTGTATCACTAAGTGTTTATATATAGCTCCCTGGAACCAGATAAACAGTCATCTCTGACCACAGTCTTCTTGACTGAAGGACTGTAGCTGGTACCAGCAGAGCGCAGCGTATGTATGTATGTATGTATGTATGTATTTATTTATTTGGTAGCGGTTTATTGAACTGCTAAACTTTTGCTAAATAAATTGCTTGTGCTTTGGAACCACATAAATCGCTTAGACAATGCTTATTGAAAAACGATGAAAATACTTTAATACTTCTTAAACACGTAGGGAAAGATGAGATTTTGCCACAATGTCCAATTGTGCATTGTAATATGCTACCGGTCTGCTAGAGTCACCATGTTTTTGTGTCAAGACTCCTGCAAAACAACCAGCAGCTTCAGTACAGTATAAAAGTACAAATCTGCAGTGTCATGTAGTGTATTGTTTTAATCCTGTCCGTTGTCAAACGTCTTAGCCCATTTGGCTAGAACCCCATTCCTCAGGGAGGAATGGGGTTCTAGCCAATGCCTGCCTCCTGGGATCCATTATCGAGTGAGACAGTGCCCCAAGTATTTGACCTTTGTCTGGTATGGCTGTAATTTATACTTTGCAACCTTATGTCCAGTATTTGAGAAATGAAGCAACAAGTGTTTAGTATCAGACATTGATGACGTAAACGAATCAAAACACAGCATAAAATCATCTACGTACTGAACTAGAACGGACCTATTGCTCAGTTAAAAATATTGCAGTCATGCAAGGCTTGTGAACAGATACTGGGGTTGTCTATAAACCCTTGAGTAATATTGTCCATGTATATTGTTCCCCTTTATGGGAGAAAGCAAAGAGGTACTGCCAGGATGTAGAGACAGAAAATGAAACAGAGCAAAGAACAATAACAGTGAAACGGTTTGCAGAAAGAGATTTGCGTCAGGATGATAGCTGGATTGGGCACTATGGGGAATTGGCTCTCCACTATTTTATTAATCCCCCTTAAATCAACTAGAGCTACATTAGCCATCAATCCAGTAGAATTTTTAGTTCATGAGGAACCTGGTATATGTGACAATATTTCTTCTACCTGTGATGGACCTGTCTCTATAACAGATGAATGCACCATTAGCCTTTGTGGGGTTTCCAGTATATCCTGTACCTCTTGTGCGTGTCTTCCTGGAATATCTAAAATCACACCATCAGAAGTACAGTATATTACACACCCTATTTACATAATAAATTTCGGCCAAGTTGTCACGGTTATAGACACCATAGGGGGCACCGACTGGTATTTCCGCAACTCAACAGGGAAGCGTGAAGTCTAACGCCAGTCTTCACCAGGGACCCCTTCAAGGAGGTATGGTCTTCCCTGTGTGGAATGCGCAGGTCGCAGTTCTCCAAGTCAGTTACCAGCGTGGTGGAGTTGTAGACAGGAATAGCCAGACGATCCGGGTCAAGCTTAACAGTAGCGCAGTACACAGGGAGAACCAGAAGAAGTGTCAGGGACGAGCAGAAGGGCAATACCAAACGGACTGTGCAGTACCAAATTGGGATCCAGGAGAATGAGTCAAAGAACAAGCCAGAAGTCAGCAAAACACAAAGGAGCATACAAACAGGAAGGGCTGGAACGAATACTTTGGCACCCTTATGGTGCCAGAATCTTACTTAAATAGAGAGGAGAAGAAGCTGATTCGTCGGTCAGAACCAGCTGCCCCGAACCCGGAAGTGCGTCCATTTGCCAAACGGCGGAGAACAGGCAACCATCCCCTGCACTTAGAAGAAGTGCGGGGACGGCACCTGACAGTACTCCCCCCCTCCTTTCTGAAGGGGTGGCTTGATTCCTCAGAAACTCCTTCATGAGAAGGGGAGCGTGAAGATCCTCTTTGTTGACCCAAGATCTCTCTTCGGGACCGTAACCCCTGCAGTGCACCAGGAATTGAGCCTTGCCTTTAAGGAGTGATTTTAAAATTCGTTCTACCTCAAACTCTTCGCCCTGGACGGTCTTGATAGGAGGAGGAGAGGAACCCTGGGTAAGGACAAGCGGCTTCAGTAAAGAAATATGAAAAGTATTATGTACCCTGAGAGAAGGAGGTAACTGGAGTTTATAAGTAACAGGATTGATTATATGAGAGATAGGAAGAGGAGCAATATAGCAGGGTGCGAGCTTCATGGAAGGGACCTTGAGCTTAAGATTGCTGGTAGCCAGCTATACTTTGTCCCCTACATGGAGAACCAGAAGATTTCTTCGGTGGCAATCCGCAAAACGTTTATAGAGAGCTGAAGATTGCTGCAATGTAGACTGTACTTGGGACCAAACCTGAGTGAAATCATGAACCATACTCTGAGCTGCTGGCACTGAGGATTCGGGTAGCTCCGTGAGAGTAGGTAACACAGGACGTTTACCATAAAGGATGAAGAAGGGGGACAGACCAGTAGACTCGTGTTGATGGTTGTTGTGAGAAAACTCAGCCCAATGTAAGAACTCACTCCACGAGGATTGCCGCTCAGAGCAGTAGCACTGAAGATAAGATCCTAGGTCTTGGTTGAGTCGTTCGGTCTGGCCATTCGTCTGCGGGTGATACCCAGAAAAAAATTTCAGGTTAAACCCTAAATGTTTTGCAAAACGATCTCCAGAATTTAGAGACAAACTGCACCCCACGGTCTGAAATGATTTCCAGAGGACAACCGTGAAAGCAGAAGATGTTCTTTATAAAAAGTAGTGCTAAAGTAGAATCGTGGTAGAAGTGGTAGTCCCAGTGATAAAATCCATGGACACACTAGTCCAAGGAGACTCTGGTACAGGGAGAGGAAGAACAAGACCCGAAGGTGAACATCTGTGCCGCCCTAAGAGGACCCCACCATCCTGGTGGAGTGAGCCCTGAGAATTTCTGCAACAGGTTCCCTTGCCCTCTATATTGAAGGGCACTTTGAAAAAGTGAGCTGTGCTCCGATAGGGGGAAAAGGAAGAGATAAAGTTTACATGTTAAGATTTAAAGTGCCCTCGCTCCTGGCTGCAATCAATACCCCAGTGTTCCGGGGTCACCCAACTGGACGCCAGAGAAATGCAGAAAGTGTGTCTGCCTCAGGTCTTTTATCCCACAGAGCATGGATTGTTCATGAACGTCAAAATTGTATTAATTTTGAGCGCTACATTTGTTGCTGGATTTGGTATGATAATGAAATTAATCTGACAACCAGTAGTGTGTCAGCCATGCTACTTCAAAGCCAAATATATACATATATATATATATGTGTGTATTATAATATATAGAGATATATATATATTTATATATTACAATATGTAGATAGGGCAGGAAGAAAACCCTTGCACTAGAAACAGATTTTGTCATAAAATCAGTGTGTTATGAATGCCTTTCCTGCTTTCATGTAAAACGATATACAAAGTTTTGAGAATGACAAGTATTGGTTTTCACAAAGTTTGCTGCTTCAGTGTTTTTAGTCCTTTTTGTCAGATGTTGCTATGGTATACTGAAGTAAAATTACAGGCATTTCATAAGTGTCAAATTAGAATGACACAAATATTTTATTGACAATTACATTAAGTTTATGCAAAGAGTCAATATTTGCAGTGTTGACCTTTCTTTTTGAAGACTTCTGCAATTCGCCCTGGCATGCTGTCAATCAACTTCTGGGCCACATACTGACTGAAGGACACCGATTTTTGCCAAATCAATGCTTGGAGAATTTGTGGGTTTTTGTTTGTCCACCCACCTCTTGAGGATTGAACACAAATTCTCAATGGGATTAAGGTCTGGGGAGTTTCCTGGCCATGGACCCAAAAGTTCGATGTTTTGATCCCCGAGCCATTTAGTTATCACTTTGTCTTATGGCAAGTTGCTCCATCATGCTGGCAAAGGTATTATTTGTCACCAAACTGTTCTTTTTCCAGATGCCCCAAACAATGTGAAAGGGGATTCATCAGAGAAAATGACTTTAGCCCAGTCCTCAGCAGTCCAATCCCTGTACCCTTTGCAGAATATCAGTCTGCCCTTGTTGTTTTTCCTGGAGAGAAGTGGCTTCTTTGCTGGCCTTCTTGACACCAGGCCATCCTCCAAAAGTCTTTGATTCATTGTGCGTGCAGATGCACTCACACCTGCCGATCCAGCAGCCAAGTCAACTTTAGGAGACGGTCCTGGGGCTTGCTGGACGTTCTTGGGCGCCCTTAAGCCTTCTTCACAACTATTTAACCTCTCTCCTTGAAGTTGTTAATGATCCGATAAATGGTTGATTTAGGTGCAATCTTACTAGCAGTCATATCCTTGCCTGTGAAGCCCTTTTTGAGCAAAGCAATGATGACTGCACGTGTTTCCTTGCAGATAACCATGGTTAACAGAGGAAGAACAATGATTTCAAGCACCACCCTCCTTTTAAAGCATCCAGTCTGTTATTCTAACTCAATCAGCATGACAAGAGTGATCTCCAGCCTTGTCCTTGTCAACACTCTCACCTGTGTTAACGAGAGAATCACTGACCTGATGTCAGCTGTTCCTTTTGTGGCAGGGCTGAAATCCAATGGAAATGTTGTTTTTGGGATAAAGTTCATTGTCATGGCAAAGAGGGACTTTGAAAATAACTGCAATTCATCTGATCACTCTTCATGACATTATGGAGTATACGTAAATTGTCATCATAAAAACTGGGGCAGCAGACTTTGTGAAAAATAATATTTGTGTTATTCTCAAAACTTTTGGCCATGACTGTATATAGGTCATACAATTACATTTAATCTATACCCTATTATGATACTTTCAATAACCACAGTTCTGCTGACAAAAAAAAGAAATGCTATCCTAGTTAGAATTACTTGCCATTCGAAAAGAGTACACATGGAATAAGTCCACAATGGGACAAACAATCAAGACTTGAGTTTCAAGTTGGAGGAATGAAATACTGTATTAAAGGCCTCATGCCACCACCAATATGAGAAAACATGCAACATTTGGTAGAACAATACGGAAATAACTTGTTTTCAAGACAGTTGAACAACATATTTCCATTAAAAAGTGTGGGAATAAAATTTGTCACGCACTTCACATTACAGGACATGATCTGTGGTATCTTGTTAGTCCACGTTGTAGTTTGAAAACCTTTACAATAGAGACAAGCTGAATTATTTGAATAAATTGAGTTTTGCTTATTATGGCAAAAATGTTTAGGTGAGTAACAGCGTATATTCCTTTTTCCTAATTAGCTGGAATAATAAATAGACAGACACTAATACAATGTTGTGGGAAAAACATAATAATAAAATTATAGAATACAAAAATAATCTTGTATTTACTGCACTTACTAAGAGCATGGAAATGGACTTGACAAACAAAATATATTTGTTTTTATAATTTCCCTTCCACCAACTTGTCCAACTGTTATACATTTTTCAAATATATTAGCAAGAGAAATCAATGTCAGGTATTCCTATTCTCAAATTAGAGCATTCAAAATGTCATAATGTACAAGTTTTCATATATGCCATTTTCAATAATGATCAAAGAAAATATTGCTTTTCATTCCTCATGGAGCGTCAAGCTGTCATTCGCCTCTTTATGACTTGAACAATTTCCACTCTTCCTATGTAATGTGTTGATTACACAGAAAAAAATTTAAATTGTTATGTAGTCTACACAAGAGAATATAAGAAATATTTTGTATATTATCTATGGCACAAAGAAAAAAAGGAAAAATTATGTGCTTTGTTTAATATCATTACCTGTATGAAGACACGTGGTATTGTTATATATTTTTTTTTTTTTTTTTTTTAAATTCTTTTTTTTATTGAAAAGAAAATTAAACAGCTTTTACAAATATATCTGTTTTGCATTGAACGATGCATTAAAGTCATTAATAAACATTGCATATAAAGATACAGTTACACAAATGAGGTGTGTAGTTGCACCAGTATAAAAAACAAAGTACCAATTAGTATACCATAATACATCATGTAGGGATGGGGGAAAGGTCAAGAGGAATACGGACAGGGAAGGAGGGAATGATCAGAGATGAGAGAGAGGGGAGAGGGGAAAGGGGGGGGGGGGGGTTCACCTATTCCACTGAGAATATAGTGGCGAATCCTTAAATTCAAGCCACTTGAACCATATATAGTAATACTCCCTATATTTGTCTCTTGATGAATAGAGTATGTCATCCATTATTCTGTAGGATTCTAGAGGGGCAAACCACTCTTTGATGGTAGGAATATTCTGTGATCTCCAATGCACCGGGATCACGGCCTTTGCCGCATTGCTAAGGTTTTTAATTGTTGATTTTTTATATTTTGAGATGGTCAATTTATTAAGATTCAATAACCAGTATTTGGGGCAATTAGGTGGTTCAACGCCCATTATTTCTTTTGAAATCAAAAGAACTGCGTCCCAAAAAGTTCTAAGAGCTATGCACTCCCACCATATATGCAACGGAGTACCTGGCGCTGACATACATCGCCAACACATGTTTGACATCCCAGGCACCATCTTAGCTAGCAGGTTAGGGCATCTATACCACCTAGTCAAAATTTTATATTGTGTCTCCACCACCCATACACTGACCGAGCTTGACTGAGTGCGTAAGAGGATATTTTTCCAATCTTGCTCAGGTATCGTGCAAGCCAGCTCCCTTTCCCATTCTCTAATGAAGGTAGGTTGTTTGTTATAAGCATGTTCAATGAGAATACTGTAAATGAGAGACAAAGTATGGTTAGGATATAATTCAGTGGTACAAATAGATTCAAACTGGGTAAGCGACCTCCCCACCAACTCTCGGACCTCCGAAGACCCCAGAAAATGGCGGAGCTGTATATATCGCCAAATCTCCGCATTTGGTAGTTCCCATTTAGCTTGGAGAATGGTGAAGGGTAAGACCCCAGACGCGTCCACCAGCTGGCCAGCCCTGCGGAGTCCTGCCCTAATCCAACATCTGAATGTCTGTCTAGTAAGTCCTGGAGGAAACTGGATTGTCAAATATCGGGGTCAAAGGCGAGTGTCGTGAGGAAATATGAGGAGCCGCGCGTAATTTGGCCCATCTAGCTAGGGTTGGCGAAACAGTCGGGTGGATGATTTTAGGGAGTGAGTGTAGCCATGATGAGAACTTAAGGGCCTTGCCTGCGACGTAACTCTCTATCCAGACCCACTGCTTGTCCAGTCTCTGCCTTGTCCAGTCCACCACTCTATTTAGTATGACCACATCGTAGTATAATGCGAAGTTGGGTAGTTGTAGCCCCCCAGCGTGTTTCCGCATATATAAAATGTCATGTTTAAAACGTGGGCGCCTCCCATTCCATACAAAATCCCTAACTGCTTTATGTAGCGTCTTGAACCAGGAGGTGGGAAGGTGTATGGGGAGAGTTTGGAGCAAGTAGAGAATCCGTGGTAATACATTCATCTTGACCACGTTGACTCTGCCTATCAGAGAGAAGCCTTTTGGACACCAGTTTTTCAGGTCTCTACTAATTGTATTGGTGATGGGGATAAAATTGTCCTCAAAAATCTCTTTGTTGTCCTTATTGATAAACACCCCCAGATATTTAAGTCGTGAGGAATGCCACGTGAATGAGAATGCTGGCTTCAGGCCTTCAACCACTGCCTCGGGCGCAGAGATGTTGAGTGCTACCGATTTTGAATAGTTTATTTTAAAGCCAGACAGCTCGCCAAACTGCTGAAATTCTGACACTAAATTAGGAATTGAAACCACAGGATTAGTGAGGATTGCCAGGAGGTCATCCGCAAAAAGTGCCAATTTAAAGCTTTTGTCTTCTAACCGTAGACCAGAGATATCAGGGTTTGCCCGGATGGATCGAGCCAATGCTTCCATACACAAGATAAAGATCAACGGAGACAGGGGGCATCCCTGTCTAGTACCGTTGGATATTACAATGGGTTCTGATAGTTCCCCGTTAACCCGGACTCTTGCCGTTGGTTTCATATATAAAGCATCTATTCTGGCCATACTCAAAGGGCCTAAACCCAGATGACTAAGGACCCCCCTCATAAATTCCCAGTCCACTCTATCAAACGCCTTTTCGGCATCTGTGGATAGTAAAACCGTAGGGATGTTGGCGGTGTGTGCGTATTGTACCAAATTAATTATCTTAGTGGTATTGTCCCTTGCCTCCCTTCCCGGAACAAACCCCACCTGATCAGAATGAATGATTTGGGTCAGATATGGTTTTAATCTATTTGCAATCAGTTTAGCGTAAAGTTTAATGTCCCCATTAAGTAGAGAGATGGGTCTATAACTAGCACATGAAGCTGGATCTTTCCCTTCTTTTGGCAATACAGTAATCTGGGCAGCTAGTGTTTGAGGGGAAAAGTGTTTCTGGGCAGAGACAGAGTTAAAGGCCTGCAGCAAAAGAGGTATTAATTGTGTTTTGAAAGTTTTGTAGTAAAGAGTGGTAAAACCGTCCGGCCCCGGGCTCTTCCCTGATGGCGTCGTCTTGATCGCCTCCTCTAGTTCCTCAGTCGTAAAGGGTTCTTCTAACAGTTGTACAGAATCCTCATCTAGCGTGGGAAAATCTATGCGTTCAAGGTATTCTGCTATGCGGGGCTGTTTGGGCGGGAGGCTAGATGTGTTAGATGTGTCAAACAGATTATAAAGCTTGGTGTAATAGTCCCGGAACGCCCCAGCGATATCAGAAGTGTGAACTAGTGTGGAACCTGTGTCTGTCTTGATCTGGGGAACATATAGTTGAGCTCTCTGTTTGCGCAGAGCACGGGCCAGAAGCCTCCCTGGCTTATCTCCCCACTGATAAAATTGGTTCTGACATCTACGGAGGTCATATTTAATTTTATCTGACATTAGTTGATTTAAGGCCTTCCTGGTTTCTGTCAGTTCTGTCATAACAGAGGGATCCAGGTCTGATTTGTGTCGCGTTTCAAGTGTCTTTATTTTTTCTAGGAGCGAGTCCCTATGGGCAATTTTTTCTCGCTTTCTAACAGCACCCATTTGAATAAGTTTACCCCGTATAACGCATTTATGAGCTTCCCATAAGGAAATCTTCGAAATGTCGGGTGTGTCGTTGGTTTGGACATAGTCCGTGATGGCCTCTTCTATCACTGTCTTGTTATGCGCTTCTTGAATTAGGAGTTCGTTTAGCCTCCAGGTGAAAGGTCTCTTGACTGTCTTAGAAATAGAGAGCGTCAGGTACACCGGCGAGTGGTCTGACCATGTGATCTGGCCTATAGCTACCTCTGAAATCAGGGGCAAATGGTTATGGGTAAGGAAGAAATAGTCCAGTCTCGAATACGTGTTATGTGGGTGCGAGAAGAAAGTATAGTCACGGTCTGTGGGATGTTTAAGACGCCACGCGTCAACCAGCTGGTGTTCGTGCATAGTACGTCTCACCCTTCGATACAGCTTACCGGCCAGTTTAGCGGATCCCGAAGATGAGTCCGTCGGAGGATGTAGAACCCAGTTGAAGTCTCCGCCCATTACAGTGATGCCCTTCTTTATCGATTCCACTTTGTCCAGAAGCTTTTCTAGAAATACAGGTTGATTAGAGTTCGGACCATAAATATTAACAAAGGTATACATTTGGGTGGATATCATACATGTCACTGCCAAACCTCTGCCTTCCTGTAATGTATGAGTGTCTATGTCCTGAACAGGCAAACGACTGGACATGAGAATTGCCACTCCCAGGGACTTATTTTCCGCATTATTGCTTGTAAAGACATGTGGGAATTGGCGGCTGCTCAACCTAGGAGCAGAACCTTGCTTGAAATGAGTTTCCTGTAAAAAGGCTACGTCAATTTTTTTGGCCATAAGGTCGCGCAATAAACGGGACCGCTTTTCCGGGACATTTAGACCCTTAACGTTAAGGGTAACGCATTTAAGTCTACCCACCATTACCAAGCAGTTCTAGGTATTTACCTGTGTACCACCACAAGGCGAAAGTGTGTATGAACCCATAGGTGAATTGTAGTGGGGGGGAATTGAAGAAAGTAGGAATGAGGGGGGAGGGAAGAGGGTCAGGAAGCCATAAGTGCTTAGACTGAAGTATCAGTATCAGCAAAGAGCTACTAATCATTGGCAATTTTGTAAGACCGTTCCTGCACACCATATAGGATCGTGATCCAAACATGGTCCGGAATATAGCACTCGGTCTTGGAGCCCTGAGGGGGGCACTTAACAGCGACAATCAAACAAACATAGATAGATGGTCCGCATCTCGTCCTCAGCAGGGTCCCGGGTATTCTCAGCCCAGGTCCCTATCTTCCAGGGAGGCGTAGGACCTCTGTTACTTATATGTACTAACATATTCAATTTTTGTAAAGAGAACAACAAACAACTATGCATGAACACACAGCTAATCGAAAATACTTGAACATTATAATATTGGAAAACATTATAACACTATAACCTTAGAAATCTATAGAAAAACTTTTAGAAAAATATTGATGAGCTAAGCAGATCCATATTGGACACTAGCAGTTGTAAATAGCATATCAGAGATGAAGGGGATAAAGTAGGCAAAGGTAGGATAGGAATATTCTCGCCCAAGGGAAGCTATTCACGGTAGCAGGTCTTTAGTTGGGTCTTATGAGAGGTTCTCCTCCAAAGGGTTAAGTCTCGCACTCATTTGTTTGTGCGTATTCAAGTGTTTCCTTGTGCCTGCTGATTCAGACGCTTTTGGGGTGACCGCTTGGATCTACTTGGAAATTGGAACCTATCATCGTGTTGGGCCTCCATTACCGGATACAAACGTTGATGGGACTCCTGCCATTCAGCTAGAGTGATTAAAGGAATGTTCAAAGTGGTACAGAAGTCTGGCAAGTCTGGTGAAATCCTGAGGACCGCCAGTTTCCCTTCATGTGTAACTTGCAGTTGGAGCGGGAAGCCCCATCTGTATTTAATCGATTTTTTCCTGAGCTCCTCCGTAAGGGGTTTAAGTAACCTCCGAAATTGTAGGGTTTGCCAAGATAGATCTTGGAATATGTGGATTTCCTGACCGTTGAACTCCACTCCTTGGAGACCCCTTAGCTTGCGGACGATTTCATCCTTCTGTGTGTAATAATGGAGACGGCATATAACATCTCTAGGCCTTTCCGTTGGGGCCCCCCTTGGGCGTAATGCTCTATGCGCCCTGTCAAATACGATTATATTGTCGGATGGTAATTCTAGGACCTCATTAAACATCTTTGTCAAAGCATCAATAAGGCCCTGTGGGGGGACGTCTTCCGGCAAATTCCGTATCCGCAGATTATTACGGCGACCTCGATTGTCTAGATCGTCCATCTTTTGCTGGAATCCCTGCAAGGCCTTTGCCTGTTCCGCCACCGTCTTTTCCAGAGCTGTAACACGTTCATCACCTTTTTCTTTGTGTTCCTCAAGTGCAACCAATCGATGTCCAAGGTGGGCGATATCTGCTTGCAGTGTGGCCACTTCTTGGTGTACGATCTCTTGTAATTTTGCTTCTAACGCTTCAAAATATTTTTTAGAGGGTAGCTCTTGCTTAGTTGGGTGGGACTTAAGCATCCTTAAAACTTGTGACAAATCGGGTTGCTCTGTTATCCCCGTCCCCTTCTGGCGACGTGTTTCATCCTGTCGTGGGTCAGGTGATGTTGATCCAGAAGCAACTGAAGGAGATGCCATTTCTGGTTCTTCCGTGGCCACAGGGGTTTTTAAATATGAGCGAAGGTCAGAACGTTGAGGGGTCTCTTGGAATTTTCCTTGATTTTTCTTAGCTGAGTTTTTACGGTCTTTGCCCATCAAGACGATTCTATGTGTGTTCAGCAATTTGTTCAAGGTATAATACTCATTGCAGGTAGTACATAATGTTGAGGTAAGACTGCCGCTATTCACCCCTCCTCATGATTGGTCTAGGCGGCCATCTCGCAGGACGCGATCCGGGGTCTGTTTAAAGGAATATTACCATGTGTCCAGTGCGGCCCTATTCTGGCCAAAGAGCCAGCTTCCCAAGGGCAGACTTGGAGAATTTATATACTAGTTGACTTTGTAAACTTAGGTTGAATAATGTAGTGTAGTAGCGAGAGTCTGCCACCGGATGTCAGAAAGACTCAATCCAGGTCTGTTACACGTTAAATCTGCAGAAATATTTCCACTGGATGTAGCCTGGTATTTAGCAGGTGATTATTCCTTTTTGTAAGGGTTCTATATTACAGCCCTGCTATCTGTAGGAAGCCAACTTCTCTCCTCCAGGCATCCCAGACATACAAACAGCTTGTACCTTATTTTTTGGTGTCTCGTGGCGTCAGCGAGGCCAAAGTGTCAGCAGCTGAGGGATCTGTTTTGAGCTGCAACGGGCGTTTGAGTGCTAGTATGCAGGAGGGGGGGGGGCCGGGGCTGCCCCGTTTAATCCAGACCACTGATTGACATTGGGGACTCCCAGCGGCGCCGCCGCAACCACCCACAATCTCTCCTCCGTACCTCCAGACACAATCCTGTGTGCAGAAGGAGCTCTCCGTCCGCTTGTGGCTGACAGGCTGCCGCGCCCGCTAAGCTGCCCCGCCAGGAGGGATCCTGACAAGCGGGGACGATTGGATGCCCGTCAAATAGGTAAGCCCCAGATCTGGTTATGTATGGACCCGCTGGTGATGTTCAATCTTGGGATGGGGGTGGGGATGTGGTGGAGGCTCCTTGATAGCCACGTGGAGATCTAGGCTGCGCTCCCGACACTCGGCTATATGACAGGTTCACGGGTGTTTGAGGGCTCAAAATGCAGCTTAGGTGTTCTCTGGTGCAGTTCTGCCCGAATAGAGTTGGTGAGCGCACCCCCAACTTGAAGTATTGAGGGTTATATTGTATGTTGGAGCAGGAGCTCACTCCTAACACGTCCAGCTCGAATGGCCGCCAAGCCACACCCCCCCCGTTATATATATTTTTAATGTTTCTCTTCCTGCTACTAATGATTTACACTTTGACAAGTGTCATGCGATTACCATGGCAACCAGTCACAAGACATGAAGTAGTGAATAGAGGCTTTGGAATACCCCTCTCCTCAGCATGCTCATTTATAGCATAATTCTCCAGCCAATTGTACAGTACATAACCGTTGAAAAATATTATTATTCTTTATTTATATGGCGCCACAAGGTATGCGCAGCGCCCTACAAAATACAGAATAACAGCATACCAGGGTGTCACAGTACAGAGTAAAACAATTATAACCAAGACTTCTATCTCCGAGTAAAAAAGGAACAGTGGAGTATGTGAGGAGGAAATGGTATTGAGACAGAATGGAAGAATGCCCTGCTCATAGGAGCTTACAAACTAAGGGACAGGGAGACAGACAACAGGCACAAGAGGAGCCAGTAGAGGGGATAAAGCGCATGAGGATAGAGGGAGTGGGAAGAAAGGAGAGCAAGGAAGGAGGTTATGTGGATGGATGGTAGGCCTTGAGGAACAGATGGCTTTTGAGAGCCCGTTTGAAGGAGCCACGATTAGGGGACAGACAGATGAAGGGAGGTTGGATGTTCCAGTGGAGGGGGCAGCACGGGAGAAGTCTTGAATTCTGGCGTGGGTTTAGGTGATCAGTGTGGAGGAAAGGAGTCGGTCATAGGGAGTGTGGATGGAGAGATTAGAGATAAAAGGGACAGTGCAGTGGGAGAGGGCCTTGTAAGTGACAGTAAGAAGTTTAAAGAGGATTCTGTAGGGGAAAGGGAGCCAGTGTAGGGTAAGGCAGAGAGGGGAGCAGAGGATGAGCGTCAAGAAAGAGATAAGTCTCACCGACGTATTAAGAATAGAGTGTGTGTGTGTGGGGGGAGGGGCAGGGGAGCCAGATGGGAGCGTAGGGGTCGAGATATTGTACCTTGTTCTAATATATCACAACAAAGATGATTTTGTGAGGTGTAAGAGGTATTCCTATAAATAAATAAGTAAAAAAAACAAAGAAGAAGGGGGAATTCTCCCTTTAATGCTGTAACAGTTCATATAGAAATATTATAAGGGAGAAGCCCACCACTATAAAAAATTGGTTTGAAACTGAAAATAAAATACTCTTTAATATCCTTAAGAAAATAGATAAAACAAGCTTGTCTAGCATATCATTTCGGGCAGCATGTGGCGGACTGGAAGTCTCCCACTCCCCCAAGCATCACCGCCACTATAAACAGGATCTATTACGTTTTCTGCATGGATTCTATGAGTCTCCACAATAAGCCGCTAGCGTCCATTTGTTCCTAAGCCACAGTGGTCATAGTCACAGCAGTGTAAATACCTCGGATGGTGTGCAGATTCCAGATAAACTACTAGCGCTGCAGTAAAAGTATTGCAATTCACACCTGAACCAAAGCAGTCAGAATCACAACACAAATATCTCAAACAGTATGCTCTACGTTTGGACAAAGATCGATAATTTCCACATTGAAAATATCGTCACTAGAACCTAGATAACAGCGGTCATACTCACAACAGTGTGGATACCTCTAGCAGTATGCTGTTAGTACATGCATAAAATCCTCAATAGCATAGGTGGCCATCCGTTATCTGGAATCCTTACATAAATATACAGCACTTTCAACATTCCAAGTAGAGGATTCCTTCCCGCCAAGATCTGATCAAGCAGGCTTTATCTAAGATTATATCCTAAAAAGCTGTATTGTGATGAAACATATAAAGAACCACCGAACTTCAGTGAGTTACCAATAAAAACAGATACATAATATAGTGGGGCATATTCAAATAGGGTTCCAGGCCGCGGTAACGCGCATTACCGTGGAAAAGTGCGCGTTATTGCCGGTATTACGGTACCGCAATAACGCGGATTTTCGTACGCAACCCTAGGGGCTGCGAACGAAAATCCACGTTATTGCGATAACATGGATTAAGTTTGCGCCCCGTTCCGGCGCGATTAAATATGCCCCTGTGACTTGCAAAAGTATTCAATTCCCATAACAAGATTTGTATGTATTACAAGTGACACTTAGGGGCGTATTCAATTGTCAGCGTTAACGCTGCAAAACGAGCGCTCGAAAAATATTACCGTTTATACGGTAATATTGCGCGCGAAAACCATTAAGACGGTAGTTTACTCGTGGAATTTCAGCTCGCCGCTCAGGGAGCGGTGAGCTGAAATTACGCGAGTAATTACCGTATTAACTGTAAGTTTTTTCGAGCGTTCGTTTTTAGCGTTAACGTTAACAATTGAATACGCCCCTTAGATTGTTCCAGACAATATTTTTATTGTGAACTAGTAGTCTCTCAAAGTAAATTTTCAATAATTTATTATTTGCAGATTTATTTTTTTAATATAAAAACTGAAGTATTCAACCCCTGCAGACTAGTATTTGGTAGAACCACCATTTGTTGCTGTTGGGGTAAGTTTCTACCATGTTTGCACATTGTTTCGAAGTGATTTTTGCCCGTTCTTCCTGGACTTTGATTTGCCCATTGTACATTAACCTTTTTGCTGTTCAGCAATGCCAGTGTTGT